>NC_081414.1:99886050-100192426 GCF_030272615.1 Cryptomeria japonica
TCCCAACGGTTAAATTATTGGTGTGTGACTCATGGGTGGTGTGTGTTGTATACTAGCACAAATCTGTCTTTAACATAGATCTGATATGCACTGATAGGCATCCAACACGGTACTTGTCAATCCTTGTGTCCTTCCAGTTATGTTGTATTGTGATTGTGACCTCAAGTCATTTGGATACTAATTGGAGCAGTTTAGATTTATCTGAAGATGGATAACTCTTGGAAAAATGCCAATAATAACAAATCTATAAAAATTGTCATATTAAGCGTTCCCCATTTATCCACTTTGACACGCACCAAAAACCTGAGTTGATATGGGGTGTGAAATGTGCGTCTCTGCACAAACAGCTATATTTGTTTTCCCAGTGGTCCACTATGTAACAATAGAAGCAAAATTGCAGTCATAAGTTAATAGAGGAAATATTTAGGCAAAGAAGATGCAAAATATTTGGAAAACTTTTTTTAAAACTAAACTTTCCATAGTTACCAGGAGACCCGTACCAGTACCGAAGATGCGTCTCTGGTACCGGAGACGTCTCCGGAAACTTCTTGATGCATATGCTTTTGGCTGCTGTCTCCTGCCATCTCTGAAGTCTTCCGACCAAAAATTGACGTCTCCTCCTAGAAAACTTAGGGCAAAATGTAGTAAAAAGGCATAAAAAATAAAGCAAACAAATAAGATAAGCTTGCAGCAAAGCAAAGTCGTAGGGAAATGACTAATAAGGAAACTGTTTCGCAGGAAGACAAAAATCCATGCAAAGTTATAGTGATCGGATCTATTGACAGTGTAGAGTTTTTTGAGAGAACTGATTTCTTATCATTGTAATAGTCTAAAGAGAAATTGCCTTTACTATTTAGCCAACAATATTGAGTGTGCTCAACATCTATATTACCTTACTTTCACTAAACAATTTAGACTGGCTATGGTATCAGCAATATAAGCAATTTTAATTTCAATTTTTGTTCAATATTAAAGTTAATGTTAAACTTTACCATTGTTCTTGTTTTCAAAGTTCTCTATCATGATATGTTTTGGAAATTATTAAATTATATTTAAAAAAAATTGGCATCTCCAAGTACCCCTATGTCCTATTTTGGAAATTAGTCATACCAGTACCAGTACCAGTCTCTGGAGTCTCCAAGTACACCCCGTCTCCTGATAACCTTGAAACTTTCAAAGAACAATCTTCTGAACAAGTAAAATCACCTTGGTAGATTCTATAGATAAATTTTCCCAATGGGGTGTTCAAAGTTATACACAGACATGCACCCACACAAATTTACAAAAATAAAAGATAGGAATGTTGCTATGCCCCTGGCCATAAATGTGCCATTATGTATCATCAAGTTATGTGTTAGCCTCCATGCAACACGATAGCCCTAAAGACATGGTAGGTCACTGGAAATGCCTTTTTCTTCCCCACATTCACCAGAATTTGTGTCTTCCCCAATGTTTACAACAACAAGAAACGTATCTCATTTGCTCTGTCTGGAACTGGATTTGGTAACTATCATTGCAAGTTTGCAACAATATATATATTTGATAAATCCCTGAGTTAACCTTGATCTTGTTACAACAATATAGGGACCTAAGAATGTAAAACAGTAAAACAATATCAAGAGAATCTGAAAGATGGCCATGAGCAATTAGAAGAAAAGAATGTAACTATCACAAAATATACTTACTGTACAATTTTCGTTCTTTAAAATCATACTATTGAAATCTAAAATGTTGACAAATAACAAATTTTAATTTTTTATTATTTTTAATAATAACGATGTAAGGTTATACAAAGTGCGGTCTTGTAGTTATTGTCTTTATACTGAAATTTGACATCATCCATATCTTTAGGCAGTCTAGGAACATTAGAGCATGAAGTAGACCGACCTCCTTAAAATGCTCCTTTATGTGACAAGGGCCTATTTTCTAAGGGCGTTTCCTCCCAAGATAATAATGCTCTCACTTCTTCTGTGGGGATAGATGGTCATACATATCCCCAATCTATGCTCTGTAGTTTATTTGGTATGAGACAGTTAGAACCTAACAAGTTTCCACTTGACTATATTTTTCTGTTATATTAATATGCTTTTAACGTTTTTTCAAAAATCACCTTCAGAGAGAAGGAATAGTCCCTTTAGGCTGTGAATGATGAAGTATGAAAAGTTTAATCAGAGGTTGATTTGAAAGACAAGCAATTATGACAACATTGCATCTCTCAACTCTACAAAGTCTGGACAACTACACACAGAAAATAAAAATTACCCAACCACAACAGCACAGTGGGCAAACACCCTAATCAATCATTTGAGGACAAGATATGTGCAAAATTGCCAACTGGTCATATTTCTGGTTTAGTTGCAGAGCCAGACTGACAATCAAGTCAGCATTTCATACATCTAATGCATGTAGATCATCATTTAGATCTTATGTTCAAAGATTAATTATCAATACTAGAATTTGAAATTCTAAAATGTTTTATTATCACTGCTGAGCTGTCAAATGTTCAAAAGATTTATCATCTAACTATTTCAGGCCCTCAAGAGCAATTCAAAAAAGAAAGGCAAATTTTAACAGCTAGAAGTATCAGCTCCCAAGGGGCAGCTTAATATGAGATCCGGGGGTTTACAAGTACATAAATATTACCAAAGGTCAAACAAAACAAGTCATAGTCAAGTAGGACCAACCAACCAACAATCTTTCCATGCAATTTTCCATCAGCATTCTCATCTGGATCCTCTCTATCAGGTCCGTTATGAGCAACCACAGCTGCCTCCACAGTCTTGGATAGCTGTTTATTTTTTTTCCTTTAGCATCAATCAGGTCAATTGCTTCCTGTACCTGCCCCATCACGCCATTCACTTGTTCCTCCATAAGCTTTTTCCACCCAGGAATAGTTGACTACTTCATAACTAAAACCAGGGATAGGGTGATCTGCCAATAAAGAGTCTGAGGTGGTGTACATTCTGTATGCTGCCCCTTCCCATCTCCCTTCACATGAATCTGAAAAGATCTGATCTAGCATCTCCTACGCCTCTACTTGCTCTCTTTCTAACCTGTCAGGAGCATCTTGTAAAGCATCCACCATGTCATTAACCTGGTCGTCATTCCTTCTACCAAGCACCAGTATGTCATTAATCTGTATGCCTATAAGTATGATCCCTTTGTTAATAACTGCTCTGTGAAATCCCACAAGGATAAAGGTTATCAAGTCAAAGTGTGCTCTCGGCTGTGCTTTCCCTCCCCCTGCCCTCCCCACCACCTATGCCCTTAGTCAAAATTAATTGCACTAGAAGCCTTTTGTTCCTGGTTTGTATGGAATCCTTGACAGGTTCCTATTGTCCCTCTAAGCCTCGGCAACCAAAATTAATTGCAGATCTTTTCCTTCCATCTGTAGTGTCCATTTTGGGTGGGCTGGTCTTCTACTGTGCATTTTGAAAGGTGTAAAGTGTAAACAGTGTGCAGCAATTAGGGTTACACCTTGCAAGTTTTAAAGGCACATTTTTGTTTATTTAAAAAAGAAGGTTGGTTTTATTGGTGACGGCTGGAGACTACACAAGTGCAAGGATTTGTCTAGGGTTTCAACCATGCCAAGTCTAGTTGCAGAAAGATAGTGAATCAGTGAGGCATGTGAAGGATAGAGTGTATGTATTTGTATTGTGCAGAGAATGTCTCTATGCTGTTTGTATTTTTCTAGGAAAATCTTCATTGCTGGGTAGTTTTTCTCTTGTCACACTTGGTGATGTGGATTTAATAAACACTCAATAATGTGACAACATTTTAAAATATTACATGCATTGTAATACTAATAATCATTTGTGTATTACATATGGATTTATGCAGTTTAGTTTGGATCACTAAATATGCTCTCTATGTAATGCTTGTATTTTTTATGGTATTTGTGCCCAAATCAACTCTCCCATGTTTCCTTTCATTGTTTTCCTTCTTGTATTTGTGACTCTGTTGCCCAATAGATAGGCACCAGTCTCTAGTCCACCTCACCAATCTCACATCAAAACAAACAACACGTTAAACTAGTAGTGTAGAAGTAGGATTAGTTTCTTTACATTCATAACCTCGTGATACAACTAGGGATCCATCTTCAGTGAGCCTTAAATGAATTCATTTTATGTGGGTTATGATTGTATATTGTTATCAGCTATATAGAGGTTTTGATAGCCAATTGTTCTTGATTCAGTGACAGTGTTTGGGACTAGTACATCAAGTTGGGTTTGGCTGTCCTTATTTTACTATTGTTCATTTTATGTGATTCCAATACCTATTAAGGTATACCCTTGGGAATGCCCTTCTGAGTCTAAGCTGAGCTTGAAGTGTAGGAGATATAATCCACTCGTAGAGTTGGCCTTCAACCCTCCATGGTTTGTTGATGGGTTGATTTCACTTGCATCACAACAACCTTGGCCTTGTGAGTGAGATTTGGTTCTACGAAGTGGAGCAGTGGTTCTGGGACCCAATAGAATGGTGTTGTTGCTGGGGAAGAATTAGCTGTTGTTGTGTCTTAGGCGATTGGATATATGAGTACTTGGTGATAGATAAGTTTACTGTTTGCATTTTGTTTTGTGTTGAATTTGGTAGCCCGTCAACATTCACCAACAAAATGGTACCGTTGTTGGGGATATAAAAGGTAAAAGAATATTTTGAGAGCCTTGGTAATTCGAAGAGGTTTGTAGGTGTGCTTTTGTTTGGGTAAGTCGGTAGCTCGTCAATTTATGCCAACATAGTGGCACTGCGAATGATAAGCATTGTTGGGTTGAGAAGACATTGAAGACTCTGTTGGTGGCTCAACCTACATTCAAAATTACGTTTTGGAGGTTTGTATCCTTCAAGGATTCCTTCACATCCTTGAGGTGGCGACTCTGCTCTCAATGAACAATGTCTTTGCTGCTGCTGTTCATGTTCCGTGAACACAAATTGTGACTGCAATTGGACAAAGGTACCTTATTTTCTTCCAATTCAAAGCATGGTTTAAAGAAACAAATAATTAGTTTTGCCTCTCTTTTCTACCCCGCATAAGTAGTTGTAACCAGCTATGATTTGCTAGAGTGGACTCATATACCCTAGGGACACATCAACAAATGTAACATGTAATTCAAATTTCAAACCCTTGGGGCTATGATAAAAGGTATGTTCAGGAATATTATGAGGATGATTCCCCATCTTGTTGATACAGCCTAGCACAAAGAAAAAATTCACATTCAAACATAAAGGCATCCATACTTGAAATCAAGTTAAGGATAGATGAGCTTAATGACTCAAAATGGAATGTGAAGAAAGAGTCAAAGCTCTACAATTACAAAGACACCCTACAGTTAAAGAAAATAGGCTTCTCCATCCCCTATTGTCCCGCTTGATCCCATTTATATGCAACTTGACCTTTCCTAGGCCAATTATGAAAGGAAAACAATGAGACCTTTGATTTTTGGATTGATGCCAAGGTTTTCTGGGTATGATCTTTGGGAGGGGGATGCACATGTTGGAGTATTTTCAGATTTCATTGAAAAGTATCAATTTGATGAAGAAGATATGTGGATGAGATTTTCTGTTAGGTCACCAGATGGATAGGCGAGGAATTGGTATGTTGGTTTTTTGAAGCACTTTTTTGCTTCGTGGAATCAGCTTGTGGTTGCATTTGAAGAGGAATATGCTTTGCATTTGGACCTTGCTGCTCTTGTTGAAGAATTAGAAAACATCGGATGGCAAGAGGGAGAGTCTGGCATGGATTTTGGTCACAGGTTTGCCGTTGCTCTTTACAAGATCTCAAATGATATCCGACCTAACACACTTGCCTGTATTGATATGTTTCTTGGAGCCTATGATGTTACTCTCGGTTCCTGTTCAATATGGGAAGAGAAGAATTGAATTTGGTGAATATGAAGTAGGCATATAGGTGCCTTGATTTCATTGATGGTCTGAAAAGGGCTATGATTGCAAAATCTTTATCGCCAAGAATAGAAGTTGCTGGTGATGAAATGATTGTATGGAGGTGGTATCTAGTAGAAGTATAATATCAAGTGAAGATTGTTATTGTAGGCAGGTAGATGAAGGTTTCGGTGCACTGTATGACAACAGCACAGATGGAGATGATAGTGTGTGCACCTACCTCCAGTTGGATCAGTCATCCATAGGTGATTGCAATGAAGAAATCAATGATGACGTGCAGTATCTGAATGAAGAGTATGACTGTTATTTGTTGCAGCAGCGTGTGGACAGTGAGGAAGATGTGTATGTACAACGCATGTACATGTTGATGATACAAATAGTGAACAAGAAGATGTCTTCTTGTTCGATTCCTTACCTTCTTTTGTTCCTTTGTCTGATTTTGAAGTTGCTATTAATGGTTTGCATGAGGACAGCATCATCTTCAAATAAACCCCCACATATCTTTGCCAATGGTTATATTTTCATGATCAACAACATATTCTTCAGGCCACATCATTGGACTAGGCATCTCTCCCATGAGAATGGCATTACATAAGCCCCAGAGAGAGCAGGAAAGACAAACTAAAACACAGATCTTTGACACCTCGCACGATGCATAAAGCTCCCACAGAAGATTGGGAGAGATAAGTTGCTTTCAACCTTTGCA
The DNA here is from genome assembly GCF_030272615.1 of Cryptomeria japonica. Lineage (NCBI taxonomy): Eukaryota > Viridiplantae > Streptophyta > Pinopsida > Cupressales > Cupressaceae > Cryptomeria > Cryptomeria japonica. The sequence continues at coordinate 99,892,655 of NC_081414.1, forward strand.
CTTCCATTCCTATGAGTGACTTTGAGTGTTGTGAATACCTCTCCGTATCATGACAAATAACCCACAATACTCCCAGCTCGCTAGAGCTCTTATATTTCCTTTTGTCTTTACATTTTGACATCAATCAAGTTAACCAATTCTCCATGGACTAGCCCTACTTCCTCTTTTCTGCTTGGTGCCTCTTGGCTCCTTTGCCATCTTTGCTACCTCAGTGTTACTGAACTGGTCAAGTAAGAATATCTTTAGCAAACTAACCCTTAATTCCATATCAAGGACACAGTTGGCTATTTTGGTGAAAAAGTCCCCTCTTATAGCCAATTATGGCTTGTTTGTAAATTTCAAACCCTTGTCAGGAACCCCAATGCTTCCTCATTCTCATTATGAAAAATTCTTCTGAGATGATGAGCAGACATAACACCACCATTTTTAATACCCTTACCCTTGTTTTCACTATGTTTGCTCAACATCCTTCCAAACCATAGGTGACCTCTTCTTGTAAAACACACACCTAGGAATGTCAAACTCCGAATCCACATTACAACTATCCAGCACATAAACTATCTTCCTTTTTCTTGTGCATGTTAATTTTTTACCTCTACCCCTTGAATGGGGGAATTTTAATTAATTTATTAATATTTTATAATTATAGAAGTATATATATTTTTTTGTTCACCTAGGGTATCCCCGCGACCCAGCCCAACACCCATTTTTGGGGCAAGCTGAGGCGAGACTAGTCCCTGTAGATGTACCAAGTGTTGACGTGTTTTTTATGACAGCGTCTAACACAGAATAAAGTTTTCCAACGGTCTCTTTACTCTCTCTTGATCAAAGTACGATTGTATGCTAAGATTGCTATAAGTTCAAACAATTGACTCCAAGGTTCCTATTTGCAATGGACGTGACTCGGTTGATGTGATATGTTGGTAATCCAAGGAGACTTACGCACACATGAAGAAGATTAAACAATTTTGCAACTTTCAAGGAATTCAACAACAAATGATTTAACAATGAAGAGCTCTTTTTTAGGATTTTTGGATTTAAAATATGCAAAAAGTAAATGGGAAGGGTTTAGGAAAACTATGCTAACTGTAAGAACAAAGAGACAATGATTGCTTGGGTGAAACCAAACTGCACTTTGCTTCACCAATCTTCGAACAAGTACACAAAAACGGTGCAATCTTCAAAGGTCGTGCAAGAGTTTTTCATACCACCAATGAACACCATCATAGAACAATGTCCACCCGATGATCGAAGTTAAGTTTACTCAACCGCCATTTACAATTTTCCTGGTTGTGCTTCATTAATACAGAATATCTTCTTTGCATGTTGCCAACTGATCCTTTTGAATTTTGGAGGGATATTCGAAGGATTTACTTAGGATTTTGATTATTTGTCCACTTGGCAAGAAACCATTGGAGAGAGAAAACTTCATCTAGGAAGAATTTTCTTGAAGTTTTGAATTTTCCTTGCCTTGGAGAAGATTTTTTATCAATTTCGCACATTTCCTATTTTTGTAGGAATTTTTTCAAATTAGGGTTCCAGGGTCCAGGAGAGAAAATTCTCTCACTTAGCCAAATCTGAAAAAAATTGAAATTTGGATGAATTTTGATGCTCAAAAATGGATTTTTCAAATAATTTTTCCGAGGGGAATTTTCCTTTTTGATCTATCCTTGACTTCCATTTTCCTTGCCTTGGAATTTGCTCTTTAAACTTTGGGGGTGGAATTCACCTTGAAGAGGAATTTGACCTGTTTGACCTTTGCCTTGGCACCTTGGGATTAGCGCCCATCCTTGTCCTTGGTCGCCAAATCACTAGTGTGGAGGAATCCTTCTTTCCTTGGCTTTTTCCATGCCCCCCTTCACCTAGTGCTCCATACTTGCTTTGGGCGCCAAAACACCATCATGGAAGAATTTCATCCTTGTCTGCTTTTCCTTGCTACCTTCCATTTGGCACCCTACAACCATCTTGGGCGCTATTTAGGCATGATGATGGAAAAATTGGTGTAGAGGAAAATTCCTCCATGCCCTCACTTGAGCACTCTTCCTTCCTTTTGGGTGCTAAATCATCCCCATGGAGGAATTCTTCCTTTGTTAGCTTTTTCCTTGCTTTGTTGGTTTTGGCACCCATGCACTTGGGCGGAAATTTGGCCTCATGGAGGAATTTTTTTCTTTTGTTAACTTTCCTTAGCACCTTGGTTTTGGCGCCCATAGACTTGACTAGGCGGATTTTAGACATGGTGGAGGATTTTTGACCCCGGCTCACCTTTTCCATGACCCTCTCCATTTGGCGCCCCAGACCTGACTTGGGTGCTAAAACACCCTAATGAAGGAAATTTGACTCTTGACTACTTTTCCTTGATGCCTCTCATCTAGCGCTCTCCATTCTTCTTGGGCGCCATTTCCACTACATGGAGGAATTTTAGATTTTTTGGCCTTTCCTTGATATCCCTTCTCCAATACCCATACTTGACCTTGGGCACTATTTTGGCAATGTGAAGGAAAAATGGGGGTGGAGGAAAATTCCTCCACCACCCCTCTTTAGTGCCCATGCTCTCTCTTGAGCGCCAAAACTACCTTGTGCTGGAAAATTTGCCATGGAGGAAAATTCCTCCATGGCCTCATTTTGGCGCCCATTTATCTTTGGATGCATTTCTCTGCCTTAGGAATTCTTGCTTGGTTTTTCATTCAAACTTAGCCATTTTTGCCCTCTTTCAGATCAAGATCCCATATCTGGAATTGAAGCGGATTTCTTTGCCAAACTTAGAAGATCTTCAATGCTTTCCACTTCTAGAATGGGCATCCATACATAGCCATTTCTTGATGAATTAGCCTGCTTTTTCAAATTTTCCGGATTTAGAAATGTTCAGTCTTTAGTGCCAAGATCTCTACCTGTTGATGAACCTCCCAGGAATAGACTTACTATAAATAGTAAGTACTTTGAAATGTTAGGATTAGGGCAAAATAGGACTAGATGACACTGAAAATAGATATTGCGAAAAATAGTAAGTTTGATTTTCGGCAAAATTAGACCAATTCGGGAGGTAGTGAAATCCCTAAAAAATAAGAACTTTCTAAAAATAGAAATTTGCTCAGAATTCACTCAAATTTCACGTGTAAGTTCCTTCAAGGGTCCCGATTCCAATACAATGCTCAGTTTTTCCAAAACCCTAAAGGAAAGGCCTCAAATCCAAGTTTGAAGGGCAAAACTCAAAAATGGACAAAACAGGTTCCAGACTCGGCCAAATTCACTCAAATGACTTGCAAACTAGATCAAATTGACCCCCAAACACTTGCAAAACGAGGAGACTGAGAAGACTACCGTGAAAAGACCCAACAAACCAAAAGCCAAAAGACCAAGAGGACCTAAAAGGTAGGGGGTCCCCATTTGGAATGGGGTGATGTGCGATTAGGTCACAACACCAAGCAGCCCACAAACCAGGTGCATCGGGTGATCCCTGGCCTCGGAGTTGAACCCGAGACCAATGGGGAGCAAACCCACGGCCCAAGCCAACTCCGCTACCTGTTCGGGCTAATTATAGAAATATATTTATTATATAGATTATTATTAATAATTATAATTTTATAAACCTCTAAAATTTTCATTTTAAATTTAATTAATGTATTCGAATTTTAAAATTTAAAGATTTATATTATTTGAAATTAATCACATTTTTTTTGGAATTTCATTAATTATGAATTTAATTTTGAACTTTTTCTTCGACAAACTTGAACACAAATTTTGTGACATAATATGTAATGCTACCCCACAGCCAGATGCGTATTGGATATGTAGATATGGATATGACATGGGTACCCTAGAGCTACCTATTAACATAGATCAAAGCTAGCTGTTGAACTGTTTTAAGTTTTAACTGCAATATATGCAATCTTAATTATTATAATATTATTGTTCTCCACACACTCACAAGTATATTGAATATAAATTATTGGCAAGTAATTGCAGACTATATTTGTTAGTGATCATATGGCACTTGCTGAGCTATGAACTTGTGAGCAACCCTCAAATCTGATATTCAGTAGTTGATGCTGTACTTGGCAGTTCAGTCTTTTACTTTGCAGTCATATTTTAAAATGCTGATAATTAAATATAGGATGTACTATGCCTACAACCTTTGGACCTTACAGATTATGACTTAAGAGTATCAAAGTGTACATGTTTTTAATATGCATTGTCCAACATCAAACTATAGATAGTTTTTTATTTCATATGTCTGATGTTTATCTATGCATTCCCACTAATCGTATCATGCCTTATGAGTATCATGGATAAAACACATGGAATATGCATCTTTCTATGATATTAAATGCAAAGTTGCATAGACACGGATACGGATACAAATATGGATATGGTATTGGATACGGATACGACCATTTTTTAAGATCTCCAATATGGATATGGCTGGATACGGCAGTCATAAATAACCCATACACATATATTTAACACAATTTTTTAAGTTATTAGAGGAGATTTTAATTACTTTAAAAGCAATATAGACACATAATTGCTACATAATTTACAATTTACTATATGCAAAAATAGTAGAGTTGCATTGGAAGATTTAAACAAAACAAAAAATGGCATTTCATTTGTATTTCTCATTTGGTGTAGGTTTTGTTTTACCAATTTTTTTCTTTAAAATTGCATGAATGAAGTGATTTTAAATTAAATTTAGGAAGATTTGTACATCAAATTTAAAAAAATCAAATCACATGGTATTTGGCATGGTTGAAAAATCAAGGTTTTTTGGGCATGTGTGGGTACGGTATCAAATGTGTATCCAGGTTGTATCGGATACGGGGATACGCTTGCCCAGGTAGTGATGGAGGAGATGTCTCGTTTTTTTACCAATCTTAAGATGCTTTTCATTTGGCATTTTGTCCATTCTCCTTGGTATACCAAGTGAGAATATATAACATACCATTTCAAACAATGTCTAAGTTGTTCGGGATAATGAGTGCAAGCATTAGAACTTTGAATGCTATTCAAAATTGGACGCAATTTTGTTTACCATTAAACCTAGCAAATATAATAAGATGTTTCCAAACTACCTCCTTATATCCTGTGAGGTCTGAAACATATCCAGGAGTATGGTTTTTATCCAAGCTTTAGATTTTTACTAAAACAATGACATAATAAAAATAGCTATTGCAATTTTTTTGATATAAAAAAATAAGAAATGGTTGATCTCAAGTATTTTGCTAATATTACTTTTATCTGCCAAAACTTTTGCGTTTGAGATTAAAATGTGAAAAATTTAATTTATATTCATAGAGATACCAAAACTTGTAGATTATTATAGAATCACCTGTTGATGACATGACTGGATGGTTTCAGGTTTCTTTGCAGGTGCCAAGCTTAGGCTTCTAGTTCATGGTCAGGTATGAATGTTGTCAATTTAAAATATTAATTTGAATTTTTTTTTGCAGAACTGCTGACAGCATGATTGTGTAATTGCACAGGGAATGGCAACACAGCACGGCAGGGGACATGATAAAAAGCAGAAGACTCCCTTTGTGACCTTGCCTCTTGCACCTTCACCTCTTGACGACCTTGAGGAAAGGAACCACCTTTGTGAAGAATATGGTTTTACCCAGATAGGGGAACCTGTTCCAAGTGATATAACTCTGAAGAATGTTATTGATACTCTGCCACAAGAGGTGGTTAAACGGCCTTAACATTTGTTCTTTACTTAAAAGCTAAGACAGCTAAGACAAATCTATATGCATGGGAGGAGTGCAGCTAGATCTTAATCATTGTTTTTCTTTTCTCTGTAAGGTCTTTGAGATCGATGATACAAAGGCATGGAAAAGTGTGGGAATATCTGTTGCAGCTTATGCTTTGGGGCTTTATCTGATATCTAAAGCACCTTGGTACCTCCTTCCTTTGGCTTGGGCATGGACTGGAACTGCTGTTACTGGGGTTAGTTTCTGTATAATTTTAAAGAATATGGTGTTTGTACTAGAATATTTTCACTACGTTAGCTTTACTGTTTTTGTTGATTTTGTTAGTTTTTGTTTGTAGTTCTTTGTGATAGGTCATGATTGTGCTCACAAATCCTTTTCAAAGAACAAACTGGTGGAGGATATTGTGGGAACATTGGCTTTTTTGCCACTAATATATCCATATGAACCATGGCGCATCAAGCATGATAAACATCATGCCAAGACAAACATGTCAGTAGGACATCTTTGCTTCCAAACTATTTAAAACTCTAAGCTATATGTCTTTTCTTTATTTTGGAAGGGTTTCCATTCATTTCCAAAGTAATACATGCTTTCCTTCTTTATATTGATTTTCTGTGCTCAAATATTACATGCTTTCCTCCTTTCTATTGTTTGTAAGTTTTGTTTGTGCTGAAACAGCATTGAGTAATGAGCATGAGGGTTTTTTCATTGACCTTGATTTTTGTTGGAATACCATAAATAATATCTATTATCCATTGTATGCTTATGTTGCTTGGCTTCAACTGCTTCAGGTTGTCATGGTAAATGTCTTTTTAGGTGCTGTTTGGTATTCTTTAGTAAGAGTCAAGTTGATAAAGGAGCATTATAGACTTGATCATAAGGAATGAAGTTAGACAATCAAACTTGAGATACATGGTTTGACAAATTGCTTTTAAAACTTTAAGGCTAAGTATTGGGTATGAGAATGGGAACAGGTACAAAATGCTGGTACGGCAGAAACTTTTGTGGGGTTTGTGTACGTTTTCGATATGTTCATATATATATATATATATATATACACACGTTACCAAGAGACCCGTCTCCTACCCCTTGAGACACGTACCGGAGATGGAGATGCATCTCTTGTACTGGAAACGTCTCCGGAAACTTCCCGATGCACAAGCCACTTAGATTGGCTATAGTACCAGTATTATAATCAATTTTAATTTCAATTTTTGTACAATTTTCAATTTAACGTTAAACTTTACCATTCTTGTTTTCAAAGTTCTATGTAATTATATTTTCTAGAAATTATTAAATTATATTAAAAAAATTGGCATCTCGAAGTACCCCCGTCTCCTATTTTTGAAAATTAGCCGTACCAGTACTAGTACCAGTCTCCAGCGTCTCCGATTACCCTCGTCTCCTGGTAACCTTGATATATATATAAAATTCAGTTTTCAATATCAAAAATATCAAACTAGAATCTCATGATAGATAAGCTCTGAGTTCACTAATCAGCACTGTAGGTCCTAAGAATATCAAAAAGATCAAACGAGAAGCACCAAAGATTTTGGAAACATTTTGGCATCTAAAAATATTGAACCCTGGACACATCCACAGGAGATTCGTTTCAGAATCTGATTCCGGTATGTTTCGTACCCGGAATCACCCAAAAAATCCCACGATTCAGCAACTTAGCTCTAAGGTATTAAGATAATTATTCATTCTTGACTATCTGGATTCATATCATCGTCGAATTGCCAATCAATTAAGGGTATGGGTTCTTGTCCATCCAAGCCATTCAACTAGGAAATTCTGTGTCTCTGAATTCTTTAAATTCCATTGATTTCCTGTGTAGTTACTGGTTGTGACTCTTGTAGTGCATTAAAAATGACAAAACTAGATTTTTTTTTTTCAATTTGGTGGGATTTTACTGTTATGCTTTTAAATATGTATATGCCTTTCTACAGTATTGAGTCTTTGTACTTTGTTTATTGTCCTTACTTGGGCATGTTTTCGTAATTCAATCTAATTAATGCTATCTGTTTATAGGCTGCATGAAGATACTGCCTGGCATCCTGCTCTGAGGGAGGAGTATGAAGGAAATAAGGTTTTGGAGATGGCATTGACGGTTGCCTTAGGTCCAGTCCGTCCTTGGATGTCAATTGCTCATTGGTATATCATATTGTTTTACAATAAAGCATTTTTAATTTCTAAGAATCGATTTAGCATTATATAATTTGTAGATGCATATTTGGGTGCTTACTGCACAAGTAAGAGTGAGCACCTGTTGGGTACATGGGTGGACCTATTATGCTGGCAAACATCTAATGCACATATATATAATAATTTATTTGTTTAGTTTCCGTTACTAATTGACTCTTTTATAGGTTGCAATGGCATTTTGATTTGAAGAAGTTTAGGCCAACTGAACAAAGTAGAGTGAAAATAAGTTTGGCATGTGTATTTGCATTCATGGCGATTGGATGGCCATTGATAATATACAAATTGGGTGTTATAGGTTGGATCAACTTCTGGTTGATGCCATGGCTTGGTTATCACTTCTGGGTAAGGACCTCTTCTTAAGCTTAGCTTGTTTGTTGACGAAACTGTATGCTTTTTTGTAGAATTTATTGATTGTGGACATTGAAATACTTTATATTTGATACACGAGGAATACGTGCATCATTTCCATCCATAGAATCTTACACTTTTCATCATTTTGTTTTCTTCCAGTAAGTTTTCTGCCTGCCAAAGTAGGTAAATCTATGATAATTATAATTAATTATTTTCCATGGTTATATTCTCTACCATGATATGTGCAGATGAGTACTTTTACAATGGTTCATCACACAGCACCCCACATACCTTATAAAGCTTCAGATGATTGGAATTTGGTCCAGGCTCAGCTGGGTGGAACAGTTCATTGTGACTATCCTAGTTGGTAATTAAAGCTTTTTCTTTCTTTTTTAATATGTGTGCTTATTTGAGTGTTCCTCAATGGTGTGTACACCATGCATGTAGTGGGTGGGTAAGAGTGCTATATAGAAAGAGAGATAATAAGATCAAAAGATGGTTGCTCGAATTACAAACTCGAATACAATCTTACAAAGTATGGTTAGATAGATTTAAGCCAGTCATTCAAAACATGATCAATAATTTATTGAAATCGTAACTTGTGAATATCTTTGCCAATTCTTAAACAATGTTTTTTTATTTTTTTTGACGATTTATCCTAATATTATACATTCTAAATAATTAGACTTGTTTGATTCTATTCATTGCAACTGAAGCAATACAATTGTTGGGTGCTTCGAAGTTCTGGGATGTACCTGTGTCCTATTTCTGGGTATGTTTCCCCCAAAATGAGGAAGTCTAACAAATGCAAAGGATGGATGCAGCCCCCAAAGTAGTCAAAAAACATTTGAAGAGCCAAAAAATTCTATGTTACCCTGTGTTTCGGGGATGTGGTAGAGCGGGGATGGCGGGACATGTTTTGGGGATAGGGAGGGAACCATTTTTTAGGGGACGGTAGAGGACAGCTATTAAAAAAATAGGGAAAATCGAAAATTTTTAGAAAATCTGAATGACTGTTCTTGGCTATTAAAAAATAGGGAAAATAAAAAAAATTTAGAAAATCTGAATGACTGTGTTCTCAGTCATCTCCATCTTACAAATCTGAGTAGTTTTCCAAAAGAATTCCACTGAGAAAATGCATTGAACTCATTACCATGCTAAGTCGGAGATGCCATAAGCTACTAATTGCGTATCTATCATATATGAAATCGCAATAAGAATCTAACGCAAGAATTATAGGGTTGAATGGAAACCTTTTCCTCACTGCAACACTTAACCCCACAATCTATTAAGATTTCCAAGGTGATGCAAAGAACAAAAAAAAATTCACAACCAATCTTGACTCATTACAAGCATAGCCTCAATCTAGGACCATGACTAGTTCTTCTTAATGAACTTGATGAGCATTCACCAAACACAAGCATGAGGTCTTGGACTTTTCAACCCTTTTGCAATGCATTTTGATGAAATGACAATGAACACCCTTCAAATCATACCAATACAGTACATTGTTGTAAGACTTTCAAATGACAAACTTCTCTTTAGACCCATGAAGAGCATTTTTTATTGATCTCGTTTCAACCCATCCAAGGGCAGGCATCACACGTCTGCTACAACACATTAGGAGTATATTCAAACAAGTTTTAACTTAAGAACATCCAAAATAAAACATTTATTTAACAAACCCTCATGAAACTAGGTTTTTAAGACTATCCCACTGTGAAATGCAAAGAACAGTCATTAATAACTTTCACAAAAAAAATAACAGTCATTAATTTGTTGGTTGGTATTTGAAAATCCCAGAAGGATTTTGATTTTGGAAGCATGAAAAAGCAGACTGCCTAAAATTTAGAAACTGTTGAAAGAGTAATCTTGAAAAAACTTTTGTCCCAAACACCTTATTAGCACAATTTTGTACAGTTTAGCTAACTAATCACACAATCTCTGATAAATACTCGCACTTTTGAGGGTTTGAAATATACTCCAATTCAATAAAAGAATTAATCTCTGCTATATACGTAAGAGCTAGATCATAAGCAAATTATCTATTTCATACGAATTAATCTGTTGTGGAATCTAATAGGGAGTGTTCCTTAGATTGATATAGTAGATTACAAGGTGCAGTAGAAGCTCCATAATTTAATTAAGAGATTTCCCATTTACACGATGTAGAGTATGGCGAGAAAGCGATATCTACAACGCGTCCAGGGTGAAGGATCTCCTCAATGCTTATGTCATAATGATCGGTTATTGTGTTAATTGTGATTATTGTTGATCTTAGTATCCATATGAACTTGTAGTGCAAAATCTTCTTGCTTCATTCTATTAAAACAAGCCAATCGCTTAGGTGAGATTGATTCTAACCTAGATACAGACTTTTCCTCAAGTTTCCATCAAGATCCAACCAATGGTGGAAACAAAAGTTATGGAGTTTTTTCAAAAACTGGAAACCCTAGTTTCTGAACAGGGCTCCTAGGAAGATTGGCTTATTAGACCAAACAAACAACCTTTTCTTTAGGACTGGTAAGAATGAAGAACATCTAAAATTAAATTATATTTCTATCCATATAAGTTTCAGACCCATACCAGTCCGTAAAAGGCTGTACCAATTGAAAAATCTGACTTTTACACACACAAATACCAGGTAAAAATGTGCAAAAGAAGTCTTTTTCCATTCATTCCTTCTCCAACCTTGTAATTCGAGTTGGAGGACATATTTATACATTTTTCATCATTCCATAACTTCTCCAACTGCCATTTAACCACATTTGAACAATTACAACAATATTGACAACTTTTGTTGCCATATTGACAATTTTTAACAATTTGACTCCAAACTTTCCAAAATGAATCAGAATGATCCCAAATGGTCTTAAAGGACCTTATTTGACTCTCAAAAAACACTCAAAGAACCTAAACCAAAAAGTGACATAATGCATGCTTACGAGGCTCTTGATGCCCCTGCGTCACAAGGGTTTGAAAATGATAAATATAATCTGATCATACAATCTTTACACTTGGATCAAACGCTAGAGATTAAAACTGCTAAAACTGGTCTTTATCCTAGGTAAGTTTAGAGGTGATTCCACAATTCTGCTTTATAAATCTTAAGAAACACTTTGCTGGCTGGTTACAATACCTTATGCATTCAGTAGAATTACACATTACTGGTTTTGATCATAAAATTGACTTAGAAAACCAACCTCACAACTAGAACAATTATTGATACAAAAGGCATGGGAAAATGCTGTTTTCTTTTATAATTAATAATTAATTGCCAACAAAACTACATAGAATGCCCTTGAAAATATTTGGGCAGCATATTTAGCCCTCCACTCCTTTATTTTTTATTATTTACGAGTTTTTTTATAGTTATAACTTATAATTTTAAAAAATTAACAATATATATTAATTTTTATTATTTATTAGTATTTTTTATAATTTTATTATTATATTATAACATTATTTATTGATTTTATTAATACTATATTATAACTTACCGTTTGATCAGAAAGGCCATGTTATGCCTTGGCTTAGAAAGCATATTTTAGGGATGCAGATGACTGTGTTATTAGCTTATTACTCAATTGCTTTTGTTTTATTTGCATTTAATCCGCAAATAATTTACACTAGTCCTAATTAATTTTTTACCATAAGCATTTTAATTCCCGTGTGTCAAATATTGTGAAAACGAAGCATGACAGATCGATCAGTCTACTCATAACTTAATGTTTTGATTTGCAGGATTGAAATTTTGTGTCATGACATCAATGTGCATATTCCTCATCATGTATCACAAAAGATTCCAAGTTACAACTTGAGGTTAGCTCACGATTCTCTCCGGAAGGATTGGGGCAAGGTATCTGTGCAGTCAGCCATGTTTTCAATTCAAAGCATTTAAATTTAAATTCATATGAACATCTTCTAAGGTTAGTGACAGGCGCAAACACTGATTGATTTCATTATTGTCACAGTATCTTAATGAGGCCAAGTGGAACTGGCGTTTAATGAAGACAATCATGACAACGTGTCACATTTACGACAGAGAAAAGAATTATGTTGCATTTGATGATGGTGCACCTGAAGAATCAAAAGTCCTTGGGTTTCTAAGAAGAGCGATGCCCGATTTGGCCTAAATATTCATACCAATCTATTGAATCATTTTATACTGGTACCGATACCTGCCTTAGTCGTCTGCTTGTAACATTTTGGGATTGCTTTCTTAAAAGTTGCCATCTTTTGTCCCCTGATATAAGATCATTTGACATTGAAGATAGTTGTACAAGAAATTTTTGGTAATTGTCTTAAAATTTTCAAGTGAGAGAGAGCATTAATTTTTGTAATTCAATGCCCATTGACAAGGGCCATACGTCTTATAGTTTCTTTCTGTGTGAGGAACGGCTTAAAAGATCATGTTATGATGGGTTAGAATTCTGTCAAGAGAAACCCATTGCAAATTTGAAGTTAGTAGCACATTCATCAATGACCTTTTATGGGCATTTCAATGATTATTATTAGTTTGGTGGCAATTCCCTTTCAGTTACTTCAGAGTGTGCAACATTTTACATCACAAATTCCATTATATGTGCAATACCCATATTCACCTCTGTAAATCACTACTCATACAAATTCACATATTATTTACATATTTAAATCATAAACAATTATTATTATAATTTGAATCTATGTCCACAACTTGCCTAATATCTGTCCAAATCATAATCACGTAGAATCAATCTTTAAATTCCCATACTAATGAAAAGTTACAATAGGGTTGGTATAACTTGTGTGTGCGCATGTACGTGTATGCATGCACACATGCACAATGTTGGCAACACTAGGGGAAGTGTACCAGTAGCCGTTATAGCTAATTTTGTGCACCCACAATTTCTAAATGGTACATAGGATTTTGGCAATTTTTTAAAACTACTTATAGCTATTGTTTTGACTTCTGGGTAGTAACGATGTAGGCTGTGGGATCCATTATATGCACAAGGGTCAAAAAAGTACACTTTTCAGTGTCACGCGAAACCTGTTTAAAGATGCCCCAATAATCGTGCACTTAAAATCAACAATACTTATGCACAAATGCCCTAGTAGTCGTGTGCTATGGGTACCAATAAAAGTGCGCAAATGGGCCTTTTGTGGTCCAAAAAGCTAAAAAATGAGCAGCTATTAGTTTGTGTAATTTATTAACGATACACGCTGTGAAATCCATTATACGTGCAAGGGTCTAAAAGTACACTTTTCAAAGTGTCGCCCAAAACTTGTTTAAAAATGCCCCAATTACTGTACACTTAAAATCATAAATACTTACGCACAAATGCCCTAGTAGTTGTGTGCTATGGGTACCAATAAAAGAGCACAAGTGGGCCAATTATGGTCCAAAAAAGCTAAAAAAATGAGTGGCTATTGGTCCATGTGTAATTTATTAATGAGCTTTTAGTTTTTTTTTTTAATTTTTTTTTTAAGTTAGTAATTTGGGGGTTGGGTGTGCAAGGAGTGAATGGTTATGTAGCCACAATAAAGCACCTATAGCACATGTTAGAGTTGATGTCTAGAGGTTCAAAATATGCGAAGTATTGGCACATATGTGATTGAAATGGAATACTTCTAGCATCTACTATAGGTGAAAATGCTTGAACCTAGGTGATACCTATTGCTCACAAAATGCATGAAGCATTGTTGTAGATGCAACCAAAATAGGATACCTATAACAAGTTTGTAATTTCCACAGGGTTGAACTATAATTCCCTTCAAACTACTTATCCCAACCATTCCTAGCCATTCCCTCGATTGATTCTTGTGGGCCCTACTATTTGCAAAGGGCAATCTTATCCTCAAATATATGATAACGGATGGGTGGGAAAAATTTGTAGTGTCGAACAATAAAATGCATATAGTATTATAGTTGTAGCCCAAATAGAACATGTTGAGACTCGATATAATAAAATATCAAATGGGTCTTTCTTAAGTTGTCTAAATGTTGTTCCTCGTCATCCTCCATATTCCTTATCAAATGTTAGAAGTTACAAAAAATTCAAAAAGTTCTAGGTCTACAATGTTCCTAATCATTTTTGTTGTAGAGTTCTAGTGTACTATTAAATTATTTTTCATCATCCGACCTCCTATCTTGATAACCAATCCTCATAGAAGCTCTATTAATTTGTTCAAGACCTTTCATTCTTTTATTTATCTTTGTTTCCTCCATTTGTAGTCTTTGATGGGCATCCAGACTTATTTCTAGCTCTTGTTGTCTACTACATCCTTCCATTCTCCCAATCTCTACTCCTTTCCCTCTTTTTCCTTTTTGCAAAGTTTCAAAATTGATTTAGACATTTTCTCTTTCCCTTCCTCATCTTGACCTCTCACCCTCCTTTGCATCCCCACAATCTTCCATTCCCTCTACTTAGTGGATTTTAATGGACTTCTATTTCTCCTCTAGTTCTTTCGCTTCCCTTCATTAATTCCAGATGGTTTGCCCACACCAAATTCAATAGTGATGTTAATGGATTTTTTGACTTCGTTGATGATTTCAAAGTTTCGTTAACATCCTTGGAACCTTGAAAAGTTCTCTTTCTTTCCACTTGTCGCAACTTTTTGAAAGTTCTAGAACTCTTTAAAGTGTTGACAAACAAAATGTCATATTTCTCTAGTTTGTTAACCCACCAAAACATTGACAAGGTTTTAGAATTTTTGAAATTGTTGACAAGCTTTAGTTGACATCTACATTTCAATTAATTTTGCCCCCACTTTCTACCACTAGTTCTATATTGTTCCACGTTCCTTTTGACACTTCAATCACTCATTTTCACCTCTTTATAGAATTTTGATGGACCTTAAAATTTTATTTCCATGTCCATTCTTGACCTCCAGTCTCGCAATGAAACCCTACATTTCTCATTGTGACCCCTCATTTTGCATTCAACTTTCATATTTCTTTGATCTAGATCACCTTTGTCACTTGCTAGATCTTCATAGGATGCCATTAATGACCTAACTTAACTCTTGTAATTACTCGAAGAGAATTTCCTCACCCAAACACCATTGTCCATCTCAAGGGTGTGGATTCACATGTAATTTCAATAATTATTATATGATGGTGGTCGTGCTATGATTAATGCAATGGTTGAGATTCAACTATCGATGGTCCTCACATCTATTCCAAATCATCCATCTCGTGAAGCTTGTGAGATTTCAGCTTGTCTTGCACACCATATTTATGATCTCTAGTTATCAATTAAATTCCTATAAGCAATCAAGTGATCAAACAAAGTGCTATATATAGTCTATTATAGACAAAAGGTTGGTATTTTTTGCATTTCCATGCAATTGCAAGTGTTGAGGATTGTCTAGGGTTTCTGCTCCTGCAAGTGTAACCATTTACAAAGCAACACATTTTGTAAATCACAAGGTTATAAATTTAAAAAATAATGTTTGTAATCGAATGTCTCCTTCACTATCTATAAATCCTTGAGGAAACTTCCACATGACAAATTGTGATATCCATTCTAGCATAAGATTTCTTCTTGCCATATTTTTTGGTATGCTCGTAATGGAGATTTAACGAATGTTACAACATTTTAAGCCATTGCCATCTTTGTAATGGTTTCTTCTTTATGCACATGGATTTTTGGAGTTTGGAGAGGGATTATTAAGCATGTTTGCTTGCTTGATATCACATCTACTGTGCATGTATATGCATAACTTATATTCTATTGTGACTTCAATGTGTTGTTTTTCTTAGAATATTATGACTGTTAGGATAACCGATGGACAACTGAGAGGGAGGGGGGGGTGAATCAATTGTCAACAAATTATATTAATCAAACCACTTTATAACATTTAACCGGAGTACATAAACAATGAATACCAGAATAGCTGAAACAGATACCGGTAAGCAATAAAACTTAAGAATGAAACAAAGAATTAACACAATGCAACCATACCACATAACACCATGATTTGTACATGGAAAACCCGATAAAGGGAAAAACCATGGTGGGAAGCCCACCCACAGTCAGATGATACTTCTGCAGAAAGTATGTGATACAATAAGGGGCCTGCACATGCAGGAAGGCACACTACCTAGAGCGTACTACTCATTACAAAGGAGTCTCACTGACTACAGAGAGGTTATAACCACCTCAAGATAATTGGGCAACAATCCAGAAGAATGAACTGCCAGTGATAGCATCTACCATGCCTGATTACAGTCTCGATTAAGCTCAATACCGGAGGCCTTTGACCTCTTACATAAACCCAATTCGATCACCTATGATCGACTAGATCTCCTTTGCATATGATATTTCATTCCACGACCACGATACATTCTCATTCCCATTCCATGATCTACAATGAGATCTTACATCAATTTATACAAACCCTAAGGCCTAAACCAATTAGGTCGGCCACCTAAACGATATGACAATAAGATCATTACATACATCCATATTACAATGATATGTCATGTCGACTTTAGACCAAAACAACATTAACCAATCCATAAATAATCCCGGTAACGTGTAGAGAACACGTTAACATGATACCAGTCCATAACCTAGATAGGCACCAGACCTATTCAGGGTCCACCATGCCAAAGTGATGTCTTCAATCAGTCGAGGCACGATCAAAAATCACCTTCAGTATCCTGAATTCCATCTAGAAGTCGCACCAACACCATTTATGCATCCTGTTAAATATTCTAAGTAAAAGCTCTGCCGGTAAAACCTTGAACCCTTACCGGTAACACAAGTTTTTCTATCGGTAACCAAAATCTGTTTGCTGATAACCAACCATAACAACTAGTGTTGACATCAATGCAACACATAATCAATTCCTCCATATTGCCAACAATGACTTTGTAATCCAATAAATAAGGCATTAGTCTTAGAAACTTATGATCAACTATACACTCAAAATGAAGAAACATCTTTAAATAGTAGTGTAAAGTGGAAAATTGGATCCTAGTGACTCCTCACTTAGGAGAGAGAAAGGAAGCCACTAGGATGATTTTCACTTGGAAGGACTTTACATTCATAAGAGGGGCTTGAATCCACTAGATCCAAATCCAAGGGAAACAAGAATGTGAATTCCAGGTGGATTGCAAGGGTTGAAGTGTGATTTACCCTCTTTTGTAAATGAGAAAGTTGACTTGTTGACTATGTAGAAAAGAGAGATGAAATGAGTGAAATGAGGGGCTACTGGTTCAAGATCGCACTGTAACTTCGAATCTGAGATATCTAGACTGGTACGGATCTGCCCTGCAAATTTGAGGAAAAGTTGTCGAGACCATGTTGAAAGTGTCCACAATCCTCCGAAAAATTTGCGAAATGAAAAGGGTTTCTTCGTCTCTGCAAATGAAGCCCAAACCCGCAATTACAGCTAGGCACCTGCAACCTACGCACATAAAAGAGGGGAAGAAGGGTTGATGTCAAGGAAGACAACTAGATATATTGTAAGAGAAATTCATGCAAGGTCATATTGCTTTTGAATAAATTTCTTAAATGCATAACATTTCCCAATAGAATGTGAATGTGAATCATGAAAAATGCAATATTCCATACCTTTCATTGGCTTAAGATTTTTGTTTTTATGTTGAGGAGGAAAGGAAATGTTCCTATCATATTTCAATTTCCAATAGATTCGTGTAGCTAGTCTTTCAGGATGATAGATATTGTCTTGACATAAAGGAGAAGAATGAGTAGAAGGAGGTTTATCATCCACAATTCTAATTTTGCCACTATCTATGCCATCTTGAATAGATTTTTTAAAATTGGGGCAATCATCAGAATTATGGTCATGGGTTTGATGAAATGAACAAAAAAGACATTTTGAAGAAGAAGCATTCTTGTGGGCTCTTTTGATTTGTTGTTTTTTAAGATAATTTGTAGAAAGAGGAGCCTAAGAAGTTCATCCGTAGAAAGAGGAGCCTCATTTCTTAGGCCTTTTGTAGTAGTGTGTGTAGGAAGATTTATAGGGACACGAATTCCTTGCTCAAATTTCCCAATTTCATGTCCTTTAAAATCTTGTTTGTGATTATATGAAAGCCATGACTATAAGAATGTTGCAATTGACTAGATGGAGGAACAAGATCATGAATTTCTTTAAAATCTGATGTATAAGGGGGAAGAAAAGGATTTGTAGATGAAGAAGGAGTATCATGTGAAATGACAATCTCCTTTCCTTTATCAAGCTTATCCTTTGTGGGGGATTGGGGATGAACATCTTCATCATCTAGAAGCTCATTTTTAGTTATTTCTATGCAAGGGGAAAGATCATGAATAAAATGCATGACATCATCCTCCCTACATATACTTTGATGTTGAAGATAGGTCTTAAGAGAATAAGAAGGATCTAAAGATGTAAGAATATTAATGTTTTGGTTTTGCTTCCCTTTCTCAAGGGTATGTGTAGAAGAAGATGGGTACTTGTCACTTTCCAATGCTTGCACTTGTTTAAAGAGAGCATTGGTTAAAGTATTAGGTCTCATCTCATCCATATAAGATACCCTAGGAGAGGTACAAGGGTTAAGATCTACAAAATCCTTAAGGTGATTAACATAGGAAATACATTTTGTTAACAACATCACCATAATGCAACATAAATGATACATGAAAGCTTGGAGATCTAATTGAAAAGAAAATAATTTGGAAATCCTAACAACACAATATGACCAAGTGCTATGAATAAAGAGAAGCAACAGGAAATGAAAGAAACTCTTATCCGACACATGATTGTAGTAAATATATGTAAAAAACAATGTGATCATATGCGAAAAAGCAAGTAAATCCAATTTATTAATTGTCATTGAAAGTCTCTTATTTAAAATCTTAATTTGTTGGAAAAGAAGATCTAAAATTAGGACCTTGTTATGAAAATTAATTAAAATTTTGAATTTGATGAAAGTTGAATTTGTGTTCGACCTTAGGAGGTGTTAAAATTGATAAAGTAAGCCATTTTTTTGGATTTAAGCAGAAAAATACAGTCAATTCCGTCTCTCGAAATTTCGGGAAAAAAGTCAAGGGCCATGTTGAAAGTGCACACGGCCTGACCAACATTTTTTGAAATTTGCGGGGATGATAGATATTATGATTTTATTGCAGAATCCAAAAAAATAGTTGATTTGGAGATGTCTAGATTGGTCAAATTGGCAGTCAAAGGTCAAAAATAAAAGGATTTTAAAAATTAGGGTTTTATTGTTTAACCACTAAATTTCCAGAATAACAAGGCAAATTTGAATTACAATTTTGAAAATAAAAATCAGATCTGAAACAAGCAATTAAAATTGTGCACTTCACAAGCTTAATGTTCACAAAATGAAAAATTAGGGTTTCAATGCAATTAACCTCTAAAATTTGCAAATAGATCAAACTTGGAAATGAAAATTTAAAATTCAAATTGTGCTTAATCAGATCTAATAATGAGAATTCAGAATTAATGTGTAAGACGTTGGGTTCACCAAAATGTAAACTGGAAAATTGGATCCTAGTGACTCCCCGCCTAAGAGAGAGAAAGGAAGCCACTAGGATGATTTTTACTAGGAAGGACTTTACATTCAAAAGAGGGGCTTGAATCCACTAGATCCAAATCCAATGGAAACAAGGATGTGAAGTCTAGGTGGATTGCAAGGTTTGAAGTGTGATTTACCCTCTTTTGTAAATGAGAAAGTTGACTTGTTGACTATGTAGAAAAGAAAGATGAAATGAGTGAAACGAGGGGCTACCAATTTGGGATTGCACTGTAACTTTGGATCTGAGATATCTAGACTGGTGCGGATCTTCCCTGTGAATTTGAGGAAAAGTTGTTAGGATTGTGCTGAAAGTGTCCACGGTCCTTCGAAAAATCTGCGAAATGAAAAGGGTTTCTTCGTCTCTGCAAATGAAACCCAAACTTGCAATTATAGTTGCGCACCTGCAACCTACACACAAAAAAGAGGGGAAGAAGGGTTGTAGATAGGGGTTTGCCTCAGTCAAACCCCGATTGAGGAATCAACCTTGAAAGAAAGTAATTGCAAATGCTTGAATGTAAACAATGGAAATGCATACCTTGTAGATCTGTAATTTGTTGATAATGGTTACTTTGCTTCTTGAATGTAATCACAAATGTTGTATGAAATGACATGTAATATGACAAAACCCTAACACACACATATGCTTGCAAATGAATGTTGTAAATGTTGCTCCAAGGGATAAATAAAGAAGACACATGGAGAAGAAGACTTGATGGATGCTTGAAGACTTGAATGCTTGAACTTCTCCTATTATGTACATTTCTTCCTTTGTCTCTTTTGTATTGCCCATTCATGTATATGCAAATGAGAGGACCAACTCCCTTTTATACATGCCTTAGAGGATCAATTCACCAAAGGCCAACATCGGGGAAGTTCAGAATCTCAAAATGCAGATAGGACCGGAGGGACCTATATTGGGATTACCCTAAGAGGAGGGAGGCAGGGGTGTTGTATATTTCTTCCTTTGTCTCTTTTGTATTGCCCATTCATGTATATGCAAATGAGAGGACCAACTCCCTTTTATAGATGCCTCAGAGGATCAATTCACCAAAGGCCAACATCGAGGAAGTTCAGAATCCCGAAATGCAGATAGGACCGGAGGGACCTATATTGGGATCACCCTAAGAGAAGGGGTATAGGGGTGCCACACCCCTGTCCTGCCCTATCTTGGGGTCCGAACAAGGTACTGAGGTCATATCAGGGCTTTAAGTGGAAATGTAGAGAGAAGTCCCAGTTGGGAAGGAAGATGTTGTCGCCAAGGTGAGAACTTCAAATGTGGTTAAAATTGCTAGGGTTGCAATTTTATGACACTACAAGTAGTTTAGGAGTAGGTTAGTAGTCTATATGCATCTCATGCTTTAATGATTTTTCTAGGGAAACAACTATTGAGAGCCTTAATAGTTCTCATCCTAAGATAAGTTTTCTACCTTCATCTTGCACTTGTGCAATGATGTTAGTATTAACTTAATTGAGATTTTTTGTAGTAGGTTAGTCTTTGGTTTAGTAAAAAAATTTAAGGCCAAGTGTACATTGGATAATACTACATTTTTAACTTGGTATCATCACTTGTGATCAATATTATTGAGGATATCTGTAGGAACACCCTCCTAGGTTTATTTGAGCCCAAAGTGAAAGAGATAATATTCACTCTTAGCAATTGAATCTAAATCACTCACATTTTGTTGTTGAGCTAATCAATCTCCCTTCAAAATGATAACTTCCTTGTCTTAAAGCAAATTTATTCTGTTGATGAGTTGTTAATGTGTAAATTGATAATAAAAAAAACTTATCCTAACAATACGATGTTGTTGCTAGGGAAGTTCTAATCTAGTTCTTGTTTTGAAGACCTTAGTAATTAGTTTATTTGTGCGGTGTTGGCATCAACTAAATTGTACCAACAAAATGATATCATTTCCTAGGATAGTGCATTGATTGTTGTTAAGGATGTAATCTACAAATTATTGTGGAATTTTTACTCTGGCTCATATTGAAGACCCTATTATATTAAAGAACCTTGTAATTTAGTGAAATTTTGTAGTTGTGTATTTTGTTTGTCTGAAGTGTTGGTATCTTGTTAACTTGCACCAATAAAATGATGCTATTTTTAGGGATATTTTAATTTGGAAATCATCTAGAAGGCATTGCAACCTAAAAGTAGTTGTAAGATTTGGTTGAAAAGCCTACCCAAGAAACAAATGAATGAAAGATAGAAAAGCTAGAAATATAAAATGAAATAGATTAAATTATATTCTATTCAATGAGAACACAAATAAACAATGAAAATGAGATATGTGATGTTACATGATACCTTGCTTATATAGGCAAGGTGAGAGATGGGATTAGACAAGATCATGACAAGTGCTTTAATCCTATGTCATGAGACTATGAACATATCAAATATTAAATTACCTAGGACACAAGAAGTAAATGACATAAGATAAGATACTTGATCTAATGACAACTTAGACTTCTAGTAAGATTCCTAGGACCCAAGTAAATTTAAATAGGACCTACTAGGTGAACTAGTTAAGTGAAACATCTTATTCACACCAATAGTAATTCTATCACATTATCAATTTGTTAATGTGCAAGTTAACAAACCACTAACTTGCACCAACAAAATGATGACAAAGATGTAAGTTCTTGTTTGGTAATTTGGAACTTTTGGTTGGTAGAAAAAATGTGTCTTCCAAGTGAAAAGTGACGACTTTGTATTAATCAAGCCCAAGCTAGTAAATAAAACAAAATAATTGAAAATAGAAAGAAGGTAACTTGAATACCAATATGAAAAATAAGTTACAACTCATGAAAGGAGACAACAAACAACATGAAAAACTCAAGACATGGGTAAGTCTTTAGATCTACCTATCAAGATTTAGAACTAGGCACACCAAGTAGAAAGTGTTCATTTGTAGATATAAAACATCGATACATGTATACCTCTAAATATTCAACTAATGACATAATCATAATATAAAAAATAGACTGATTTGATCATAAGGTAACAAAAGACAATATGATTATTGATAGAAGAAATGTGCATAGAATGAATTGATGCATATATGCAAAGTCATGCCATGAGGTCTTGGGATATGGAAACATATATTAATGGTTGTAGACACTCAAAAGTGTCTTTTTCATCATGCACTAATTATTCATCCTAATTAATTAAGTAATTCTTTAATTATTTAATTAAGTTAATTATTCTTCTAAACTAACTCAATCAGCTTATTCAATGCTATTAATTATCCAATTTCTATTCTTTAATTAATTAATCAATCAAACCCCTTTCTCAAATATTAATTATTTAATTAATTACGATTAATTCTCTTAATTTTATAATCTTTATTATTTAATTAATCCTATTTCCACTATTTAAATTATTTCATTTAAATTATTTAATTAATTAATTTTATTTCTCTCAAATTCACAATTCCCCAAATTCGGATTTCAATTAATTTCATCTAATTCCAAATCAAATTCACATTTCACCAAATCTGAATTTTAGTTAATTTCATGTGCATTTTAGCATTTGAAAGTCCAAATTCAAATACAAATTGAAAATGAAAATGAAATTCAATTTCAAAATCCTATAGCACATGTTGAAATCATAACTGATTGATCAAATCAGTTAACTCAGTTAACTTAGTTAACTCTCCAATCACCCCTTTTCACTCCAAATCACTTTTTCTGACTGATCAATCAATCTACTTATCTCTCCAATCAATTCAATCTTCTATTCAATCATCTCAGTCAACTGACTAATCAATTGAGTCATCTAGCCAATCAATCTAGTTGACTACTCAATCAAATGAGTTAGACTACTCAATCAAATGAGTTAACAAATCAATCAACTTTGTTAACTGATCAATCTAAATCAATTCACTCTCAATGGGGACTTGAGTTCAAAATCCCTCCCCATCCATGTTGAAAATCTATATAAACAACATCATTTTCTCAATTCAAGCTAGATCATACTTTTCAAAGCAATTGTCATTCTATGCAGGAATTTCAGTGCAATACCTGAGAGTCACCCACGCAATTTCGGAGAAAAACAATGGAAGCTACAATGCGATTGAGGGGGTTTTTCAATTATTTAATTGTTTTATTCTTTCATATTTACATTTATTCTTTTGGTTTATGTTTGATTTTGTTTAATTAGTTAATGATTTGTGATCGTCCTTATTTCCTAATTAAGCATATTAGATTGATGATTTCAAGCATGAAAACATTTGGTGAACTCGACATGAAACACGCTTACTGATCTGACTTCTTTTTTTTTTGTTGATTTGCAGGGTCGTACAGGAAATTGAATGCGCAATTGCAAGGATAGCCCATAAATTAAACTTTGTTTGTCGCTTTTCAATTATTTCCATTTGTGAGATTAACCCATTAAAATCTTTTAATTCTGGAAAAGTTGATTTTTAGGCATAAAATGTTTCTAACTCCATGGCAGGCAAGGTAACTTTCAAGATTCCAGGTGCAAGGAGGAGGAAACATCACATCAGATAGCTAAAAGCCTATCACGGATTTATAAAAGCAGAAAGACAACTTCGAGAATTTGAAGAGGGAAAGGCCATGGCTTCGTATCATCAAACCATAAACAAAATCCTAGACAAATTTGACATTTACGATGATATTGAAGTAATGGGCAACCTTATTTGGAATGATTTCACCGAAAGCGAAAACTTCTCTCTTTCGTCTTTTTTTGTTGTTTAAAATTTCCCTTTTTCAAAGTTGTAGGTTTAACTGATGCACAATTGACTTGACAGTAATTTGCAATTGCCTACACAAAAATTCACAATTGATGTTAAATTAATTTGCATTTGACCAGATGTTAGTTCACAATTAATTAGAATTTAATTTGCATTTGCTATAATAGGTTAGATTAAGTCTATTTCTGTTTTTCTGTTATTTTTGCCAGAATTCCATCTGTTTCTGTAAACAGAAAAGATTGTAACCGAAAGAAAAATTAGGCTAGAGAGCCCACATATGCTAACAATGTTTGATTTCTTTGCAGGGGTAGTTTAGACAAACATTTCATTTTGATGCTTTCAAAAAGAGCAACACAAATCTCACCATTGCAATATTGGCTAAAATTAAAACCATGTATTTTGGAGCAACATCTCCAATAGTTAGAAAATTTTGCGATGAAGGTTAAAAATAATTATTGTTCTTTGTGTTTGTGAGGTGATAGGTATATGCTCTCTCCTTCAATGGGTAATCGAAAATCCAGAACCATCTCTTTTATGTTTTCTTTCAATTTCATGCATTAAAACCTTTAGAAGGCCTGCCCTCTCGAGTTGCCCTTAGGGCGCCATTAAGGTCGGTGAGAGGGGAATGACCTAAGTGGCAACTGCTAAAGCCAAGTAATCCAAGCCACTATATAAATGTGTATGTGATGAAAATCATGTGCGACGAGTGTTACATGCTGTCACAATGACATTATACCTCCATCAACGCCTATACGGTACGCTAAAATTTATAGAGCATAACCTCTATAGATTGGGAGACCTCCCTTAACGAAATATAAAACGTTGTTGATTGTGACCACTTGAACGAAATCCTTTCTAAATACCTTAGAAATTAGAAGCCCAAATGAGTCAGTAATCAGACACTCATATTATCATAGTACAAGGGTGGGGAAGAATCTTCCCCCAAGACACTCACCATATATCTCCTAGGATAATAAGCCAATTGAGGAGTGATCATCTTTGGTTTAATTTACGGACAAAGGCAAAAAAATGGGCACACCTTAGGGTGTGATAGGGTTGTTTGAGTTGACGGAGTATCAAGATGTGGGTTGTGGTAATACTTGTGACCTTTTGACCTTAGGAGAATCTACTTGATGTGCTATCGATTGACCAAAATATTATCGAAAACAAAATGGGGTCTTCAAAAGTTTCTCATCATCTATAAGGATTTGAAAAAGTTGTTTAAACAAGTGCTCTCTTCTCTTAGTTTAGAATTCTTTTCTTTTCTTTGCTACTGTGTCTTTGCAGCATCAACATCAACAAGATCAAACACCCTCAACAAATTCAAGTGTCAACATCAACATCAAATCAAAATCAAACATTGCAACATTCTAGAAATAGAGAAACCATCTTACATGTTATGTTCATAGGTCCAAACCAATCAAGCAAACATCATGGAATGGCGTTATGCATTTCATAGGGAAGGTGAAGAATCCATCCCTTCCATTCCTATTTCACCACCATCCATAGAAATTTTGTCTCAACAAATCAAGAATTTGCAACAACAAATGAGAGACATGACTAGTCCTAACAACCATAGGGATTGGTTAGAAAAAATTACGAGAGAAGTGATAATCAAAAGAGAATCATTATCATGCCAACATTCCTTCTCTCATGAGACCATTCAAACATGCCAACCTTCATTCTCCAACAAAATCGCTCCTACTTCAGTTCAACCAACATTAGAGTCATGTCAACCTTCTTTTTCTTTCAACCCAACATATCAATCATACCAATCACATCAACCCAACATTCAAACCCCTTTCAACCAAAATCAAATCCCATTCAACCAAAGTCTGACTCAATCATATCTATCCACCATTTCATCATCCCTTGAAGCCACACAAGACCAATCCATGTCATCTCTATCCAATAACACAATCTCCCAAGGGCTATACATCATACAAATCCAATCTAATCCAAGTCATGATGCTACTCATTTCCATGCTTTAGAAATTCAAGATCGAGTGCCATCATATATTCCATTTCCAAGAAAACCCACTTCAGAGAATCTGATTCAAAATCCTTTCTCATTAGGCCAAAGTGTTGAAACCTTCCAAAAATCTTCCATGAATATCCAAATTCCTTCCCCGTGTCAAGAGAATAATCCAAAATCAGAAGAAATCAATCATGAAACAACTCAAAATCAAGAACAAACCCTTCCATCCTATCCAATTTTTTATCAATATCCCACCGACCAAGAATCCTATGATGATCCCCTCATTCTTTTCTATTCCACTCATAACGATACCCTTTCATCTCAAGAACAAAGCATCCTTCCAAGTCCCATCCAACATCCTCCTCCAAAGCAAGGTCAAGACATCTTGTACATCTTTCCTAATAATCTCTTTCCAAGTCAAGATCAAGATCCCTCCATCCCTTCATCTCCATGTCATAATCCTCCATGTTCCTCACAAGATTCCCCCTCAAATGAACTTACCATTTATTCTAGTCTCCCTCATGATCCTAATCCCTCTACACAAGTTGTTCATGAACCCCTTATCAAAGAAATCACCAATCCAGATCATACTACACAAGGCAACTTATCAACAATTGTATGTGTGTCATCATCAAATACCAATGTAGTGACAAAAACAAGCATAACATCGGCTAATGAGATCAACACCTGGTTGGTTTCATCATCCTCTTCAAGTGCATTAATAAAAACAAACATAACACCCACTCATGTCATAACTTTGGAACTAAAATCTATTTGCCTCATATACCCGCACTTGAAAGACTAGGGGCAAGAAGATCTATCACAACTGAATTGGTTTGAAAATGATGAGGCTATAGCTCAATTCATGGGTACCAAAGCTGGATTTCCCTTTGATGATCCACAAAATCCAAAAACTGAGAAAATCAGCATTGGAGATGCCAAACATGTGCACTTAGCTGAATATCTTATTGAAAAAGACAGGTTTATCCGACTCTTCAAACAAAGACCAATGAACTATCTACACAAAATTCATACTGACCCAATAACAACATCCACCTTAAAAGATATCACATCTAAGGGATGAGTTCATTTAAATTTTCAATATTGCATTTGCATATTTCTTTACTGCATTGCATCACATATCTCTATTTCAGAGTGCATCATAGTTGCTTGCATATCACCATTGCACAACATATAGCTACATGTCATTATTGCTTTCTCAAATAGTTGCATCAATAAAACAAGACAATTGTCTAAGTCATTCACCTATCTGCACTAAGAGGAGAGAAGGTTGTCTCATTTCTTATATACTTGTCCATGAAGTCTTTAGGAGGTCTTCAGTCATTTATCTTCAATGTCACCTTGTGATTGAGCTTTATCCATGGTTGAGTAGAGGTTTCCCTATTGAGCCTTGTTACCCAAAATCTATCGATTGCTATATCTCAAACTTTAATCAAATTCTCTAAGTCATTACAGATACCTAGTTGGTCATGTGGCTAGTGAAAAAAATAAAATTCTATTTCAGCGTCACTGTAATTGTCATACCCAAGTAGGTTTCATTACTTACAAGTCAAGGCAAGAAGATAAAAAAGAAAAGTTATGCCAAATATCCTTCTCAAGGCAAAATAGCACAGATATATAATTGAAATATCATGCAAAAATATGTAATAAATATTGAATAAGGAAACATGCGAGTAACTCCATCAGGGTTATGGACGCCTATTGGCAATGGAGCAATATTCAAGAGATTATGGTTTATAACCTCGTTGGAGCCCTGAAAGCTTGTTGGCAGCGAGGCTCTATCTAGGTTGCTTTTGAAGTCAGAATAACACACATAGCTAAACACATAGGATTCCAAGGGTCTTTGATGGTTATAAGAGTCAAAATAAACTCAAGTGCAAACACATGGGCAAAAGGAGATCAAAGTTTCAAGAATTGATGGAGAAGTTTTTCGCACCTCCATTCATAATTCTTGATTACATAGTGTGTTAAGATTGGATGATCTAAAGTCTTCTGAGAAGGGATTGAGCTCCTATCTCTAAAATGTTTCACACCTTTAATTCAATTAGTGCATTTCAAAATGAAAGACGCACACACTCACCCTTGTTTGAATAGGAACTGCATCTTCATCTTGCATCTTGCATTAGCATAACTCATATCAAAAAGTCATTATCTCCATATGCATCACATAGGTCATCATGTCATCATCATAGGTTTGCATACTTGGGGGCATAATTGAAAAAATCCTAAAAATTGTAAAAAGTCCTGAAAAAATCTTAAAAATTGGAAAATGATCCTGAAAAAATCAATAAAAAACATTCAGATAAAATCTTTAAAAAATCCAAAAAATAGTTGCAAACAACAAAAACCCTAAAAATAAAAAAAAGATCTTGAACAAATACCAAAAACAAAAAAATGACAAAAATAAAAAAACATTTGAAAATGATCCACAAAACCCTAAACATCAGAAAACTAAAAAACAAACAAAAAATAAAAAATCAACCAAAACTTGCAATAAAATGTCTCGTGAGAAACAAATACCCTAGTAGATATCTAGCAAACACTTCACACAAAATTCAACAAAGGATATAAGTATCTTATCAAACATCTGCAACTAAACTGATCAAGTCTTATTAATCACCGATATCCACATCAACGTGATCATTATCATGTCTTAGACAGAATCAGATACACTCGAAACCACATAGATAAGTCTTAAATGGGGTCCAAAACTTCTAAAACCAGACATTATCAACCATCACATCAAACAAATCAAAGCAAAGGCACCGTCAATTTTGCTGCTGAGTTTTATCTAATTTGGTTTTATGTTTTATCAATTGGCAAAGATCATGTTTTGTCCAAAAGTGACTAGAGGAGCCATGATGGGCACGATCCTTTACTTTGTTTTTTGTTTTGCGGTGTGAACCAATGAAGTTCTGGGGCAATTTCTCTAGTGGGTGTTTGTGATAGGAGCATTCAGCTTGTGAATGCCACACATACCTCGACCCCTAGCACAATTCCTAGAATGGAGGTTTCATTCCTTGTCTGCTACATGTTTGTTTCTTGCAGTGAGATGTCTATACATCCTAGTTCCTTATACCTTGGTGTACTAAGCTTCATTGTTACATAATAAGGCTCAATGATGATAACATATTGTACTACAAATAAGGCAAAGAAGAGTGCTCATCACTGTCATTCCTATCATATCATATCAATTTTGCTTTCAAGTTAACACAATTGATTCTTCATTTTTTCCTATCTCTTCATCATCTTTTCCAAATCTATCTTTCTTACTAACACTTTTTTCTAAATCAAGAGGCACAATCAACAACGTATTCTATCACAACAAAAACATTCATATAGGTTGCATATCATTTTAAGTTCATTTGCTATTAATTAGATTGCATTATCACTTACATTTTTACTAAAGCTTAATTGCATTAGATTCATTTAGATAAATATCATATGGAAGCATTAGTTGCACAACCATATAATCACATTGCATAAAATAGAATACAATAGAATCATAAAATGCATTACACACATAACACATCATATAGAACCATACATCATACAAATAACACAAGGTATGTAGAATGATGCCAAGATGCATATCATATATATCTCAAAAAGTGTCAGACTACATAATATCAAGTACAAGACAAAGTGTCTCAACTGACACTGCCCATATCCCCAGATGGATCCTATCTTCGATCCTGCCCCAGGATGACGCGACGATGCCCTAAGAGGACCCATCATGCCTCCACTGCTCATCCGTCGAGTCGTGTCCCTGCTAGATCCACTCTGAGATCTATAAGCTCAATAGCTAGGCCCCCTCTGATCCTCAGGAATGACTCTCTTATATGCCTATCTGTAATATATAGCCTCTTGAGCAGGAGTGAAAAATCTATTTGGCTATCTCCGCTCATCAGTCCCTGGGCCAAACAACTGATCTTATGCATCCATGACCACTTGTGCCCTTCGCACTGCATCATTTCGCTCTCCCTGGAGAAGATCTCTATCCATAATATCCCTATCCCTCTCTCTCGCAATATGATCTCTCTCTGCCTCTAAAGCACCATATGCTCTACGGAAGTGATCATCCATCTATTGTTGTCACAATGTGACAACAAGATCCTCTAAGCTCCTAATATGAGCTCTCAGAACCTACTCCTCCTCACCCTCCTCCTTACCACCTTCCTCTATGACTGACACATCTCCAACCTAGGGCATCTCAATGTCCTGCCCCCCACCATCCCCACCATCACTCCCTCCACTACTAGATGATCCTATCTCATTATCATCACTATCACTCCTATCCTAGTCAGAGTTGCCCATAGACTCGATGTCTTCACAGATGTCTACATCATCCTCACTATCCTCTCTCTCTACCTCTGTTGTTGCTATTGCTACTATCAAACCAATTTGACCTCCGCCTTGTCCTCCCCTATCTCATCCTCCCTTATATCAGTATCCACCATCTCTCCCTCTACCTCTCCTCTCCCTCCTTGTGCCCTCTTGTGCCAGATCTGCTGAGGAGAGATAGGAATCATAGGATCCGTCAATGGTACTGGAATATGATGTACCGACCAAACATCATACTGCGGTGTGGCACCAAGATCTGTAACACCAGCTGACTAACCCCACTGTAATAACCAAAGAGAATTAAACTCTACAATAGAAACACGAGGCTGTACACAAGCCCCCCAATCCCCGATCTCTCGTGTTATCCGAGCAAAATAAGCTGTCACATTTGGCACACCCTGTACCTACCCAATCTGACGGAGAACCTGACCAAGAAGATTGATGTCAATAACCTTGTGCCTACCAACATCTTGACCAATGGGATAACACTGTTGTTTACAATAAGGTAAATGTTGCGCATCATCAGTCCAACCATGACAATTAAGATACAATCTCCAAGAGAAATACTATAATATATCGATCTGATGTCTCTAGTAAAGTGTGTTCCCTGATGCCCTATGTCTAATGCCAGTCGTGTATTTGTAGGCATATGACTGCTCATCAGCAAGAACAACATGAACCATCGGATGAAAAATAGCCATATGCTCCCAAGCCCATACCTGGAGCAATGTGATACCACAACCAATGGTTTTCTTCTCTAAATACACAATACCATGCATCTAGTGATATAAAGTGGCTAATAAGCACAAACTCCAAGCAAAAACACATCTGTCAATAATCATGTCTTGGATGACCCTACCCCATTCGATAGTGAAACCATGTGTCTGTCGATCAGGAATAAGTAAGCCAACAACAACAAAGAACAAAATGATAGTAAGATCATCATAATCAAGATCATCCCATGGGATCTCATATCGACCCCGTTATTGATAAATCCTCCTTTGATCACTCGAACAAATCGCACAGTCTGACAACACCATCATCACGATCGAAAGTAACTCGGGCGCCATGAATAGGAATATGCAGAATGCGCCACACATCCTCCAGTGTGACTGATGCCTCACTAGTAGGTAAGTGAAATGAACAAGTCTCAGAATGCCATTGCTCGACTAAAGCAGTAATCATGGCCTTGTTGGTTGTAACCTTTGGCAAGTTCAATATGTGATATAAACCCAAATGTCTAATCAAAGGAGTCTCCTCATTGATAAGCTCATAACGATGCTCGAGACCATCTGGCCTCATCTGCCTACCAACTAGGACAGGGTAATGTGCCTACAAGATAAAACACATAAAAATATCATATACTATATTCACATTACAAATATCAACTCATAAATTTTAGAAAAATCACAAATACAACAAGTGCGAATCATAAGAAATGGAGACAGTCAAGTGTGAATCAGTTAAACCAAATGCACAACATTAAAGTCAATTGTGCATCATTAAATTCATTTGCGCACTACTTAAAAAGAAAATGCGAATTAATAATATCAATTACGCATTACTAAAGACAATTGTGCATTGATAAAATCAATTGCACATCATTACAACAATTGCGAATTATTAAAGGCAAATGCACACAAATATAATCAATTGTGAACAAATCGAAAGGCAATTGCGCATCAATTAAAAAAAATTGCTCTAACAAAAACGAGATTTTTTTTTAAAAAAACAAGCAAAATTATCAAAATACTTACCGGGCCTCCAGTGTCGGGCGGTCTCTGATATGCACGCACTTGATCAGACAAGTGCAATCTTGCTCGGTGGCTCGCCATCACACTCCAAAGTCACAAGAAAACACAAAAATCAAGAAGAGCACCACAAAATCAAATGAATGCAAATGAGCTAATTAAAGGGCCTAATCACTATTTATAGCTCACAATTAGGGTTTTTACCTCTCCAACGATTGCGGTCCATCTACACTTCAACGCACTTGTAGTACAATCAAACGAACCCAAAATCGCATGAAACTTCACGCGGTTGCTCACTACCATGATATCGAAAAAATTGTCTCATTTTAAAAAAAAATCGACCACTTTTTCCGAGGGGGCATATTTACACTATAAGCGTCATTGGGGCATACGGGGGTAGGAATTTTTTTGTTTTCTTTGAAACAACGTCATCTTAACATTGTGTCAAAGAGGGGCAAATGTAGACATTGAAAAATGTCTTTTTCATCATGCACTAATTATTCGTCCTAATTAATTAAGTAATTCTTTAATTATTTAATTAAGTTAATTATTCTTCTAAACTAACTCAATCAACTTATTCAATGCAATTAATTATCCAATTTCTATTCTTTAATTAATTAATCAATTGAACCCCTTTCTCAAATATTAATTAAATATTAATTACTTAATTAATTATGATTAATTCCCTTAATTAAATAATCTATTATTTAATTAATTCTATTTCCAATGTTTCAATAATTTCATTTGAATTATTTAGATAATTAATTTCATTTCTCTCAAATTCACAATTCCCTAAATTCAGATTTCAATTAATTTTATCTAATTCCAAATCATCAAATTCACATTTCACCAAATTTGAATTTCAGTTAATTTCATGTGCATTTCAGCATTCAAAAGTCCAAATTCAAATCCAAATTGAAAATGAAAATCAAATTCAATTTCAAAATCCTACAACACATGTTGAAATTATAACCGATTGATCAAATCAGTTAACTTAGTTAACTCTCCAATCACCCCTTTTCACTCCAAACCACTTTTTCTGACTAATCAATCAATCCACTTATCTCTCTAGTCAATTCAGTCTTCTATTCAATCATCTCAGTCAACTGACTAATCAATTGAGTCATCTGGCCAATCAATCTAGTTGATTACTCAATCAATCTAGTTGACTACTCAATCAAATGAGTTAGACTACTCAATCAAATGAGTTAAACTACTCAATCAAATGAGTTAACAAATCAATCAACTCTGTTAACTGATCAATCTAAATTAGTTCACTCTCAATCAGGACTTGAGTTCAAAATCCCTCCCCATCTGTGTTGAAAATCTATATAAACAACATCATTATCTCAATTCAAGCTAGATCACACTTTTCAAAGCAATTGCCAATCTATGCAGGAATTTCAGTGCAATACTTGAGAGCCACCCACACAATTTCAGAGAAAAACAATGGAAGCTACAATGCAATTGAGGGGGTTTTTCAATTATTTAATTGTTTAATTCTTTCATATTTACATTTATTCTATTGGTTTATGTTTGATTTTGTTTAATTAGTTAAGGATATGTGATAGTCCTTATTTCCCAATTAAGCATATTAGATTGACGATTTCAAGCATGAAAACAATGGTCACCATCCCACTTCTCCCAATGTATCATACATGTATGAAATTGAACTTGAAGAATCACTATATTACCTTGAATTGAAGATATGAGAGCTCTTGGTAGTAGTTGAATCACAAAAGCTCAAATACAAAGATATCATATGAGTATTGGGAGAAAAAATGTGGATAGAATCCTTGACGCACACATGTAATTTATTGTATGAGATATTAGGATATTGTCTACCAATATCCCACTTCTCCCAAAATATCATAAAAAAGATAAAATTGAGCAATGTCAAGGAAAACTTGAGTTGTTGGAAACACAAAGTGTTGCATTTAAAATTTTAACTTCCCCCCCACACCCCAATGAGCAAAGTGGGAGAGTTCACATATGATAATTGTATTTCCTTTTTCTAGTCATTCTAAGTCTATACATATTAGGTATGTACTTGTGTCTTATTTATTTAAGTCTGCTATGTCTTTTCCCTCATTGAGTATGCCTTGTCTTCCAACTTTTCTCTTTCATTCTACTTTTCAAAGTTTCAAATTTCTCCATCTTGTTATACCTTTTGTTTGTCGCTCTCCTTATTGTTGTATTTATTGAACTTCTTCATTCTATCATGCCCATTTCTCAACCCTTAATTCCTTGTCCTATAGTTTGGAGTCTTACATGATATGGCCAATCTTGAATCCTCATTGTGTTCCCCTCGTAACTCCCTAGTACACGTTGTATTGTTCTTAGTAGTATATTTTTGGTGCCATTTCTTTCAAAGTGGACTCTTTTTCGCCTATGATCACTATTTAAATTCAAATTTGTGAGAGTAATTGGTGCCCAACCTATTCTATCCATGGAGGATATAAAATAGTGAATGTTTTAATTTAGAATTATTATCTACACTTCATCTATTTATTTCAGAATATGCTTTGAGCACTTGTGTTTGATCATGACAATCCTAAGACAAAAACCCTAGTGATTTTGAAGGAAAGTCTCATAAAGAGTTCATATTTGAGCTTCATTGGATGCAAAGTCCAACTACATCATATTGATCTAATTTTTCATTGTTGTTGGTATGAATCAATTCTCTAGTTAATCATATTGCAAAACTATTTGAATATGATACAATCATTATTGTAATAAGAAAGAGATTAAAATTCACACCTTTCATTTGTTGTTCATTGTAATAAGAAGATTGAGATTTATTTCTATCATTTTCTATTTGAAATGTAATGATATTGCTAATGCATAAAAATAGTTTCAATTTGAGTTATTTAAGATTTGAGTAAATGCTAGGGCTGATAATGTTGTTATTAAAAATAATGTGTTTTTGGAAGATTAAGAATCAAATTTGCATTACTCTTTTGGCCTAAGGTAATTGGTCATCTTGCTAGCCTATTTATTTAAAATTTATTTCTTTGTGTTTAGTTTTATGTAATATATTGATAGAGCAACTAGATATCACTTGAGGAATATTAGAAAACAAGGCTGATTTGTAGAGTGTATAAACTCAATTGTCTCTTACATAACCTATTGTAGAGCATGATACTATGGGAGCAAGAGATTATAATGAACATAGGTGACAATATAGATGGTTGGACCAAAGAAAGGTTAATATAATAATTGAGATGATGGTGCAGTCGCGTCACAAGATCAATGGTAACATGGATACACATAGGTAATTGATGGGTGAATCAAGTGCTTTTGAGGGTAATAATATGGATGTCATTCAAAGACACACACAAAAGATTGTTCTTGTTTTAGTTACAAGGCCAACTCATCCTAACTTTCTAAAGGAAGAGGTTAGAGTCTCCATATCTTTAATCCTATAACTCGCTATTTGATGATATTAGGATTTTTCATACAAAATAAAAAGCTCTACCTAAGGAGATCTGAAGTGAAACGTTACTCACCAATTACACGAGCATGAAAAAGTCCTAAAATGGTTATAGATCCGAGTCTAGGATAGAAGTATTTGAACAATATGTGCAACGATATTTGAGAAAGTTGACACTCTGTCTCTATCATGGATCTAATAGATTCTCATCTTGTACATGAGTACAAAAGCTAGATGCATACTTGTCCCTTAGAACAATGACCAAAGATGAAGCTATCAATTTTTTCACCTTGCATTTGGAGATTATTGTATAAGAGTGGTAATACCATAGTTTGATCACATGAGGTCACAAATCCATCACCTCATATGATTAATTTTACAATTTGTTGATTACAAAGTTTGATCAAAAGGATTGTGAAATTTATTTTAAAGATTTTACTAAGCTAAAATAAAAAAGGTTTAGTGGAGAACTATGTAACAAGGTTTCAAAAGCTATTGGTGGTGGTGCTAAAAATCATTGAGAGAAGATTGATTATGTTCTTAATTTAAGGTTTGGTCAAGGCTTTTGAACCACCTACATTACGTGAGGCCATCAAGAAATATTTTGTTGGGATTAGGGTCTCTCAGCCTTTGCAATTTCCTAATATTGGTTAATTAGTTATTTATTGACCAATGTCATGATTTATGTTCATCTAGTAATGCCACTTTGTTGGAGTTGGCATGGTGAGGTGTCATCATGTGTTCTCATTTTGAGGAGATAGGAATTCCACTTTGTGGGCTCATTGTGAAACTTAATTTATGGCATGTTTCATAATATGCAAGATTCTATGACAAATTTTATGATAGGTGGGACATAGTCATTTGATACCTATGCTTGCAAGAACTTTGCATGTCAAGGAGGTTATTTTCATGTATGTAGGTGTTAGGATTTTTCCATGTGGCCTTATTGGGTGTCAACTTATAGAAGCATCGTATTTGCTTGTTAATGCTTGTGAAGTGATTTGTGAGCAGTTGATTTGTAGGTACTATTATATTGTCAAAATTGCTCTAAAATTCTTTTTGTGAATATTCCTATAAGAGGTTTGCTCTACAAGTGTATTGTAACTATATTGTTTGAACATTAATACATTGGGTTGTGCTTTGGAGTGGAGTTTTTATCCCAAAAGTGTTTTCCCCACCTAAAATTTGTGCTATACTTTATTGTTGATTTGTTTATGCTTTAACTTGCTCATCTCTACATTGTTAATATTCAAAGGTTCTGTAAAAAAAATATATGACTAGATCCTCCTTAGATTGGTGTATTAAATGTGTTCCATATACATTGCTTCCTTTGAGTTGGTATTAGAGCATGTGGCCAATTTTGGTCCCATTTTTGGGTAGATGTTTTTTTGAACTAATATTCATTTGAGTGGGAGCTTCTTGTAGAGTATTTTGTGACCTTGTTGTAGGAAAGAGATGGCTAGCACATCTAGAAGGATGGATATAGAGAAGTTTAACAATGAAAATTTTGAGTTGTGGAAACTTAAAATGCAGGATATGCTTGTAGATTGAGACCAATTGGCTACAACATCAATTACCAAAGTTGCTAGTATGACACAAGAAAAATGGGAATATATGAATTGAAAAGCCAATGGTCTCATAGGGATCTATTTGGAAGAGTCAATGTTGTTGAATGTCCATGAAGAGAATATCAAAAAAAAATATGGAAGAATCTTGGAGGAAATTATTAGGTTAATTTTTTTTGTAACTAAGTTATTCTTGAGGAAGAAGTTGTACTCCTTGAGGATGGAAGAAGGAGGATTTTTAGTTGATTACATGGATACATTTAATATGTGTGTTGCTAAGTTGAGATCTATAGGAGTGAATATGGGTAGGAGGATTGATGTATGATATTTCTTTTTTCTTTGTCAAACTTGTGCGAACACTTTGTGATGTCCATTTAAAGTACCACCACCAAGTTGAACATCGATGAGGTGCTTTCATCATTACTATCTAGAGAGATGCAAGGGCATCCCAGAAAACTAGAGACTAGACCTAAATATGGAGGCATGTGAAACTTTTCCAAACCTTGTGAAATATGTGCAACATATCGCATGGTGGATATGAGGCTAAACAACCTTTAGATGGGTTCGCACCCATCCACATCTAGTCTTGGACCTTCTTCAACCATCTAGGGCCAACACACACATTTCACTGACAAATGGAACTAGGGCCCAAAGGAGGCCAACACGAATCGTTTCTAGTGACTGGAGCTGATATATATACACCTTGAGAATCTTGGGAGATCAACATTCCTAGCTAAGGAGTAGTAATTAGGGGAAGGTAGACTAGGAAGACTGATTTTAGTATTTTCTCTATAATAAGCCCATGTTGACCTGTGCACCAACATGTGGGGCCAATGAGCCAAATGTATTAGACATGTAAGGGCTTGTGGGAATGTAAGGTTTTTGTTATAATCAATAAAAAAAATTGTATTTATGTTTGTGTTCATTTTTTATTGTTCTTTGTGGGTGCTTTGGTTGCAAGGCTGGACAATCCATTTTAGACCCTCCAACGTTGACTGCATCAAAAATGAATAAGGAGGCTCTCATAGTTTGAGGTAGATTAAAGGGAAAAGGAAAGAAGGATAAGAAGAAAGAGAACTATAGATCCAAATATCTCGGGAGATCCAAGTCTCCTAGAAAGTCCAAGGCAAAGTGTTGGAACTATGAAAAACTAGGACAATTTTGGAGGAGTGCAAGGAGGAGAAAGATAAGAAGACCACATTCGATTCATATTTTAAAAAATTATCTCAATATGATGGTGATTCTTTTATCATTTACTTGGAAACCCATACATCAAAAGATGTGTGGCTTATTGACTAAAGTGCATCTTTTCGTATGACCTTACATCGAGGTTGATTTTTGAAGTATGAAGAATTTAATGGTGGGAAGCTATACTTTGGTGATGACCCCCATCTCAAGGTAGTTGGTCATGGAAGATTCTTTATCCGATTCCTTGATGATAGAGTGAAGGGCATAAACAGTGTTCTTCATATTATGGGTTTGGCACAAAATCTTCTTTCTATAAGATGAATCATGTGGGAGTGTAGGTTGTCTCCTCCGATGGAGGATGCAAGATTATTGAAGGAGCTATGGTGCTTATTAAGGGTGTTTGGATAAGAACTCTAATTTAGCTAGATGCATTCATGATTTAGTGCATTAGTTCTTCTGTTATATTGAAGAAAAGAGTTTTATTCTACATCCTCACCATTGGAACCAACAACAAAGAAGAGTGTTGCTTTTAGTTTTGATGGTCATGCTTTTTGGGTACCTAAGAGTGCTCATTCTTTAGAAATGAAACTTCCTAAAGAGAAGAAAATATTATGGCACCAAAGACTTGATAATATTGGTGTGAGGAGTTTTAGAGACCTAAAAAATAGAGACTTCATTGAATGGTCAGATGATTGTAATCTCAAGTTCAATTTTTGCGAACTTTATATATATGGAAAATAAAACCATTTTCAATTTTATTGTAGTTCTCACAAATATTTTAGGGTGTTGGATCTAATATATTTTGATGCTTTTTGGTCCTATTAATGTTCCTTTGACTTATAATCTATTTATTTTGTATCATTTCTTGGCGAATACAATAGATGGACATGGATTTATTTCCTTACACGTAAATTTGAAGTCTTTAGTTAGTTTAAAATACTTTATAGAAAATCAGGTAGGTAGAAAGATTAAGTGCTTGAGGACTGATAATGATGATGAGTTTTGTTTGAGAGTTTTTCAAAAGTTTTATAATGAACATGATATTAAGAGGCATAAGGTAACTCCATAAAGTGACTAAGTTACATAGAGGATGAACATTATGTTGATGGAGAGAGCTAGGAGTATCCTAAGTAGTGTTGGCCTAAAACAAAAATTGGGATGAAGTAACCAATGCTTGCTACTTGATTAATAGGTCTCCTATATGAACTCTTGTTGAGAAGACACCCATTCAGGTGTGGTCAAGAAAAACATCCTCATTGAGACATATTTGAGTAGTTTTCTGCAAGGGATATGCACATGTGTCGAGGGAGGAAGAGGTAAAAGTTGGAAAACAAGATAGTTAAATATATCTTCATTGATTATGGTATTCATGTGAAAGGGTACAAAATTTAGGATCTAGTGGCGAAGAAATTTCTATATGGTAGAAGTATTATATTTAGAGAGATGAAATCTTCAATTCTATGGTTTTGCAACTAGGGAAAGAAGAGAAGAAAAAGGATGTGGTTTATCTTCCTCCCTCTCCTAAGAAAGAGGAGTTGGAAAATCCTTTTGGACTTGATGGTGAGGAGAGATTTAGTAGTTTTGAAAGTTCAAAAGAAGATGAAGAACTTCAACCTTGACTTTTGAGGAGGTATAATCAAATAAGGTGACAACTTCAATGGTTTCCAGATATTCATTGCATGATTGTAATTGTGTTTTTTCTTGGATTATGTAGCATCCTAAAATTGCACCCCTTGCAATTTTGACCACATTTTGGGCCCTCACCTTACCGGTCTCATCCCCATGCTTGACTGAGACCTATTTTTGTCTCCCCCATGCAACCAGACTTCATTTTTCAACTTGCATCCTACATGGGCACCTTGATCTTGCCCCAAAATAGGGTAGGACCAGGGCGTGGCGCCCTGGGATCCCCTAAAGGAAACCTATCTTGGCCCTTCTCCCTTGGACTTATCTCAAATGTGAGCGGGAAATAAACCCCTATGTCGACCTCTGTCGAAAAATTAAATATTTGACAATAGACAAGTATATAAGGAGGTCTTCCCCTCTCATTTGGAGATACATACATGAAGACAAAATTGGATCTCAAGCATTCAAGTGTTCAAACATTCATCATCAAGCATTCTTCAAGGTTGCATATTCTTCATCTATCCATTGGAGCAACAATACTTCATTCATTTGCACGTATGTGTGTGTGTTAGGGTTTTGTCATGTTTGTGCCATTTCATACAACATATGTGATTACATTCAAGAATCAAAGTATCATCATCATCTATTGCAAATTTGAAGGTATACCTTTCCATCATTTATTTCAAGTATTTGCAGTATTTCATTCAAGGTTGATTCCAAACCGGGGTTTGACTTAGGAAAACCCCTTTTCCCAACCCCTTTCTTCTTCTTTCTATGTGTAGGAAACAGGTGCATAGTTGTACTTTTGGAATTAAGCTTTATTCACAGAGATGGAAAAACCATGCGTGGAAAGTTAGGAGGACCGATAGGAGGGCGCCCCTATTTGAACACACAATCCCTGCAACTTTTCCCCAGTTTCACAGAGCAACTTCGAATAATCTCAAACTTCTTAGATCCAGGTGCACGACCGAATCCCGAATCTATAGCTTGTTGTTTTTGCATACTTTGTCTTCAATTTCAACACTTTACTTATTCAACTTACAAAAGAGGGTCAAAAGCATTCCAATTTCAACCAATCTGCTTAGTATTCAGTCCTTGCATCATTTAGGATTGGATCTAGTATATTCATCCCCTCTTTTGAATGTAAAGCTTCCTCAAGTGAAAATTGAGCTTAGTGAATCTCCCCTTTCAAGTGGCAAATTTTCTAAGCTCCCAATTTTTCACTTTACAGATTGTAACACTAATGAGTCAAGGATTGTAAATGAGGCTATAGGTATGAGATGTTGATTCTTAGATAAAATTCATGGGAGAAGAGATGAATGCATTAAAGAAGAACAATACACAAGATTTTGTACCTTTTCTTAAAGTACGTAAAACTCATTGGATGCAAATGGGTGTTCAAGATTTTTTTTGGGATTGATGGTAGTGTTGAGAAGCGAAAGGCTAGATTGGTCATGAAGGGTTATTCTCAGGTGGAGAGAATCAAGTATGGTGAAATAATCTCTCCCATTACAAATATGACA
The DNA here is from genome assembly GCF_030272615.1 of Cryptomeria japonica. Lineage (NCBI taxonomy): Eukaryota > Viridiplantae > Streptophyta > Pinopsida > Cupressales > Cupressaceae > Cryptomeria > Cryptomeria japonica. The sequence continues at coordinate 99,934,575 of NC_081414.1, forward strand.
TCCATTAGATTTACATTATCACATATTGAAGCATATGATCTTGAAGTTGTGTTGATAGATATGAAGATAATGTTCCTTCATGACGATTTGGAGCAAGAAATGCATATATTACATCTTGGACACAACATTGAGAAAGGTAAATAATATTTGGTTTGCAAGTTGAAAAAGTTTTAGTATGACTTGAAGTAGTCTTCTAGGACGTGGTACCAAAAGTTTGATGTCTTTGTGTTAAATTTTGGATTTTTGAAATTGAAAGTGAATCATTATATTTATTACGAGTTTGGTAATGATCACATTCTCATTATTTTATTGCATGTTGATGATATGTTGTTCTTTGCAAATGACAAGAATTTGATTTCCAATTTGAAGTCTTAGCTCTTGGTACAACTTGAGTTGAAAGATTTAAGGGAAGAACTAGATACATATTGGGGATGATGATCATAAGAGATAGAGCTAGTAATTTTTTTTGTTGGGATAGAGTAAGTATCTAAAATCAGTATTAGAAAGATTCAACATGGAAAATTGTAGATTGTTGTGTGTTCCTATTTTTCAAGGGATGAATTTATCTATGGAGGACTATTCAAAATATCTGTTTGAGATGGAGGACATGACTAGATCACCTTATGCAAGTGTTGTTGGCAGTTTGATGTATGTTATGGTTTGTACAAAGCTAGACATTTCCTAAGAAAAGAGAGTCCTTAGTTGATTTATGGATAATCCTGGATAGGTACAATGGGATGCAATGAAGAGAGTGTTTAGTACTTGTAGGGTACTTCTAACCATTCCTTATGTTTTCATGGTTATCCTATAGTACCACACAATTCATTTTGTATTCATGGATATGTGGCCTAAAATTGGGTAGGTGACATTGACAAGAGAAGATCCATTAATGGATATGTTTTCATGATGTTTGGTGGTGCTATTAGTTGGATGAGTAAGAAGAAAGTTGCATTCACATTTGTCCATGATATAATTAGAGTACAAGGTAGCTATTCATGCTTGTATGGAAGCCATTTTTCTTAAGAGAATATGATCTAATGTTGGCTTTGATGTGGTGTTGATCACTATTTTTTGTGATAGTCAGAGTGCCATATTTTTGGCAAAGAATCCAACCTTCCACATGAAGAAAAGGGACACTGATGGCCAATACCATTTTGTTCATGATATGGTAGAGGTCGGGAGGGTAAAATTGGACAAAGTTGACACTTTGACAAATATTGTAGATTCCTTGACAAAGTCCATGAACACAAAGAATTTGAAATGTTGTTTCGAGTCTATGGGCCTCACGACCCCTAGTATTTGGTTTCTTGATATTCAATGAGATTTTGAAAGGTGTTTGACAAGTGAGAGAATATTGGGATTATGATTTCTCAACCTTTACATTTTCTTAATAATGGATTATTGTATTTGCATATGTAATTATTTATATTCATCTAATAATGTCACTTTGTGGGAGTTGGCATGGTGAGGTGCCATCCTACATATAGGGGGACTAGGATGATTTGTGTTCTAATTTTGAGGAGATAGACATCCCACTTTGTGAACCTAATGATGGAACTTAATTTGTGGCATGTGTCATAATGTGTAAGATTTTATAATAGATTTTATGATTGATTATGAAATATGATAGATTAGAACAATTGTAAGAGTTATAAATCGAAAAGGTTATGATATGTGGGACCTAGAGTCATGTCGGCCCCCATTTATGAAAGGGTTATGCATGCATGTAAGAACTTTGCATGTCAAGGAGGTTGTGTGCATGCATGCAAACATTGGGATTCTTCAATGTGGCCTTCTTGGGCATGCACTTTTGAAGCACTTTATTTTCTTGTAAGATTTATAAATAAGATTCTTGTTAAGTGATTTATGAGAGGTTGATTTGCAAATATTGTTATGCTCCTAATATTTCTCTAGAATTCCTATTGTGCACACTCTTGTGAAAGATTGGCTCTAGAAGTGTATTGTGGGGTATGCTTTGGAGTGTGGGGTTTTTCTCCCAAAATGGTTTTCCCCACATAAATTTTGTGCTATGCTTTATTGTTGATTTGTTTATGTTTGAAGTTATGTATCTCTATATTATAACTATCTAAAGGTTTAATACAAATTTGTACAACTCTCCTCATTAGATTAGTGTATGAAGTGTGTTTCACATACCTTGATTTCTTTCAACTTTGGAACTAAAGGCTTTTGTGCTATCGAGTAAGTTTCAGACCAAAAAATTCATTCCAAAGAAGACCTTTCATAAAAATATATGAAAAACAAAGAGTTTTCTATAAGGACCACCCATTTAGACAAGGAATGAATTGAGAAGGAATAATTTGTGTTTTAGTTGCAAGGAATCATAGTCTCTTAGATATCTTTAGAATGGATAAATACATTACATTGAGGTAATATTTAACGATGAATCGAGATTTGAAGAACTCAAACCAAGAAGTGAAGAGAAAATTGAAAAGGATATGAGAGAAGAAGATCAGCCAAAAGAAGAAAGGGTCATCTTGGGAGGCACTTTTTCTATGCTCTTTTATACTCCAAAATACAACCCCTTTCACATATATGGGGTCTTGTGAGGTCAAAGGGTGATTTTACTCATTGATGATGGTGCTACTCATAACTTCACTAATGAGATATTGATGGCCAATGGAGGCCTCAAGACAATGAACTTTGAAGGTTTCAACATTATAGTGGTTGACAGTTTCACCATCCAATGCAATATGAAGGTCTCCTAATTGAATCTTAATCTAGGAAGTTATGATATGAAGGATGCCCTCTATGTTGTTAGCATAGGAGACACAAAATATGGTTCTAAGCATCTGATATTTACACTCATTAGGAGAAATCATATGAAAATTTCAAGCCATGGAACTAAAGTTTCAATCAAAAGGAAAAAATTGGTACTATAACAAATGAAAAATAAAATGTCAAGGCTTGTATCAACTAAGAGAATGGGGACCAATGTTGTTGAATACTTTACGCATGACACCCCTTGGTGAGACGTCTTACATATTTTAGGACCTATAAATAGATCGAGAAAAGGTTCACATAGAAGGGACTCAAGGATGAAGTCCTCGCCCACATTAAATGATGCATCATTTGTTAAAAGAATAAAATAGAACAAACAATTTTCAATAGGTCTTTTGTAGCCCTTAACAATCCTAAAATAGAAATGGGAAAGCGTCTTGATGGATTTCATCATGTGACTTACGAAAGTCCAAGGGAAGATGTGTGTGTGTGTGTGTGTGTGTGTGTGTGTGTGTGTATAAAATCATATTTCCAAACTTAATCGCAAAGTTCATTGAAACAATTTACTCAAGATTTTGATAATGTGTGGATGTTCAACTCAATAGTATAGCAATAATGATTTTTTAATAATAAAAATGATAGTTATTTTGTTTATAGATTCAGGTTTATAAAAATACTAAATGAGGATAATTAATAGACTTTTGAAAGATTGCATGAATAATCAATATTCGATCAAAGATCAAGAGTTATCTCCATTGATCAATTGTGGAGTTAATTTTGGAAAGATAGATGGTTGAACTAGAATTAGTAAAGAAAAATTATTTTCAAACCCATGAAAAGATAATAATGAATTTATTATTTCATTGAATATAAAAATGAATGAGGAAGTTACTGAGTTGAAGAATGTGTTAACTAGTAAGAAGATAATTATGTTTTTTTTAGTTTATTTAAACAAATGATTAACTAATCCTAATTAAGTAAAAAAAATTAATTAAATGATTAATAATAATGAATAATTTATTATAATAGAGGATTAATGATAATGAATAATAAATTATATGATTATGATTAATAAATAATACTAGGATAATAATGATAATAATATGAAGAAAAATACAATTGTAAGAAAAAAATATTTTAGTGTTTACACATACAACTATGAATATTAAGACTCATAAACTAAGAGCCACTTTCTAACCAAGACTATATTTATATAAGAAAGGGAAATATCTACCAATCACCAAAATTCGCCCTATCACTCAGCAAATACTCTTAAAAACAAAAACAAACTAACTTAAAAGAGAAGGCAAAGTAGGGTAACTATGCCAACTAACCAAGGACAATTACAAACCAAATCCCACAAATATCAAAACAATATGAAACACATGATTTGTTAGACCCATGCCATAAAAGGGTAGTTACATCACCCTTACCTTAGCCAACTTAAATAGCTTGGAGGAGAACAAACAAGGACCTTCCATTAGTAAATTAGTTTGTATAGGCCACTTCATCTACCTAGAGGAACTAATAATACAAATAAAAAACTACTACGTTGTTTTATTGAGATTCAACTATATATTTTTTTAGTCAAACTCGTTGAGCCATATTTCATGAGAAGTATTTCAAAGGAACTCGTTACTCATGAGCATGGTTCACCCACTCACCATTCATTGCATCTAGGTGATGAACACAAGGATGAAGTATTAAGACTTCTAGGTAATTCACCCATCCCAATACTATTTCAATTGAAGCATACTTAACCATGAAGTTTCTCACAAGAACAAGCTCAATTAGCTTGCTATCCTATTTGCAAAACCTTCAAATAAGTGTTGTCTTATGAACCATTCATTATAAAGTTGCTTTAGCTCATTCAATGATAAGTAAGATATATTCTCCATAATCATATTATGTTGTTTTATTAAGATCCAGTTGCATAGTTTTTCAATCAGATTTTGCTAACCCATGTTTCATGATTAGTGGTTCATAGGCTAAGTGCACTTGAGTTGGGGTATTAGTGAGATGAGTGACTCCCAATAAGTCCTAATGCTTAACCATTGTGAATATCATTTAGATGCAAGAATGTTAAGTAGACTATTTATATTAATCAAGACTAAATACAACTGAACCACTACTATTAAATATAGATCAATAATTTTGACAAAAAAATTAAGAAAAACAATAAAATGCAAATAATACCCCTATTTATCAATGAATATAAAACATCAATCATTTTTTAGAAACTCCTGGTACAAATGGTCCCCTACAGACGCAGTTTTTGTTTTTGTTTTTACCTAAACTTGTAATCAATATGGGGTTGAGTTAACGAGAAATTGAGATTTCTGGCTCGGGTTTAAGGAAGAATTCTCTCACCCTTCTGCATTTTTGTAGAGGAGCTGAAGGCAACTAGTAATTAGAAGCCATTTGAGGGTCGTTCCAGGTAAGGTCTGGTTTCATTGCTTTTTTGGTCATTCTTTTCTTCCTGCTTAAGATTTTATGGAGAGTGGCAAAAACAGTGCAAACCCTAAGCCCAAAACTCGATCACGAGTAAGTCAAGAAAGAGTAGAAAAAGCAGTGGGTTCCCTCCTGAAATGGGTTAAATCTAGGGCACAAGATAAAAAACCTCAGCACGTAGAACATGATGAGCTTTTGTACATGGTGGCTACCCTGAAAAAGGTTTCTGACGATGCAAGAAAAAATCCTTATAGAATTCCTCTATGCCATCCTCTGTTTCCTTTGGATGGAAGTCAAGAGATCTGCTTACTTGTCAATGACAAAGAAAAAGGAATGAATGCTGATTTTGCCAGGCGCAAGCTTAAGGAAGAGGGTTTGCCTATTTCAAATGTTTTAAAATATTCCAAACTTAGGACTCATTATCATTCTTTTGAGGCCAGGAAAAAGCTCTTTGAGTCCTTTGATATATTCATGGCTGATAAATCTGTCATTCCCCTGCTCCCCAAGGCGTTGGGTAAAGGATTTTTTAAGAAGAAAAAAAATCCCATCCCTGTGGATTTGAGCCACAAGCAATGGAGGGCGGAGTTGGAGTTGGCGTGTGGGTCGGCTTTTCTAAATTTTGGGAAGGGTACTTGCTGCTTTGGTAAGATAGCTAGGGTGTCGCAAACAAGGCAGGAAATTGTGGAGAATGTTGTTGGTTTCATTGATGGTCTTGCTTCGGTGATTCCTAAAAAATGGGGAAACATCAGGGCTTTGCATTTGAAGTCCTTGGAATCATTGGCACTCCCACTTTACCAGTCTGTTCCAGATAACGGTTTTAGAACTGGGGATGAGAAAATAGAATCACAAGTATTGACAGACAAATCAGAGGAGAAGGGAATCCATGCCAGAGTTTCTGATAAAGATCTTGAAAAGAAACCATTGAAGAAAGAAAGGATTCATAATGCGCATTTAATTGAACATACGTTGGGAGATTTGTGCGGCGAGGACTGAAATGAAGTTGATTATTTCTTTATATGAAAAATTATTGGTAAGTTCCTTAGTCACTTTTTTGAAAATGCTGGACGGCTTTCTATATATTTGCGAGAAAAATGAAATGTACTCTAGACATTTATGAATTATCTTTGAGTATTGGGAAAATTCTTTTTTTTTTTGCCCTTCGTCTTAAGGTAGCATGAGCGTCATGTTACATTTTGTTTTTGTATTGTTCCTTTCTTGTATGTGTATGCTTTATGGAATGAACAAGTTTTGAATTAGTTAAGATGGCCTAGTTGTTTAGATTTCAATGTCATTTAGTTCCTTTTATCAAGATTTTGCAATATATTGTTTTAGCTATGTGCATATGCCAATTTTTTCGAAACCAAAGATCTGCTTTTATCAGACCGGGCTACTTCATTTTCGTTAGATCTGAGTCACACATTGCATCACTTAAGATTATTATGATGGACTGAAATTTTATGATTTTGGGATAACTTTATAAGTATTAAACTTCTCATTTCTCCAATTCTTCTCATCTCCGTGTTGGCTTCAATTTGATCCATTCCTTGTGTGATGTGTTGTGTCCTTCCTATATAGTTTGGAATCAACAATGATAACGTGGTTTGATATTTATTTTGGCAGGCAACCAATAAATCTGCTTTCACGTTTCATGAGCTTCTTTTGCTTTACCCAATGCCTATCATGACGCTTTGACTCCAGTTATCTTCATTAACTGTGAGTAAAGAACACAAAATGTATTCTATACATAGATTGACTATTGATCTATTTCTAAACAATTAGTTTATCTAATTTTCACACCTTCCCTGGTACTTAATCTCTTCAATTGGTGTTTGGCGTGGTCTATGGGACTAGTAGGAATTGTTAAGGCAGAGTGCATGTCCCTATTTTGTTAGAATTACGTATCACCTGGTATACTACCTACTTTTATGCATGTTTACTGAGTACCTACAATGGCTAATCAAGTGAAAAATCTCCTAAAAGTGGTAGTGAGTTCTACAAGTTACATGCTAACTGCAGGTTATATCCCCCATCCATTAGCTGTAATATCATTCAAATTTAGCATGCAGCCCCTGCATGTGATACACCCCCTAATAATATACGCGTTACATATTTTTGCCAATACATTTGGGATCAACGAATACATTTGGGATCAATGCTGCTAATTGTTCAATGATATGGAGATAAGAGGATAAAAATTTAACTAATTCTTAATGGGCTATCTAGCTTGAAAACTTCAAATTATACAAGCTAGACAAAAAGGGTACAAGGTAAATAACAAATTCTTGCTGTACATAAAGGCCGCTAGTTAAAACTTTAAAACTCATGAAGTTTATGAACATAGGAGGATTGAAGTGTGTTATAAACTGATAGCACAAACATTATGGAAGACATTCAGAAAAGAGATAATCAGTGACTAGAGAGGTCCAATGTTGATGCAGGAGCATCTGGGTGAATGGGTAATCTGCACCAACCAAAAAGAAAGAGATTTTAGTTTGAGCTTTGTGGTTTGCTTGTTTTCAAATTTTGGTGTTCATTTGTTTAGGAGTAAGTGGATGGGTAAGAATCTAAGATAAAACTGTGGTTACAATATCTCTCGCATAAAAATTTCATTTGCCAACATTGATTTATTGCTTGCTGGCCAAAATTGATGAAAGAATAAATTAATCTCTTTCTTTTCTAGCATAGAAAGGTATTAGAGGGGTGTGATGATTAGTTGGTGATGACAATATTGAGAGCTAGCACCATTTTATTTGGTATTGTTTTAACACAACTACAGATTTTAAAAAAACTCAAAAATAGCATGCTAGCCTGGAAGGTGAAGAGCCGGGGGCATTGGAAACACTGGAGAAAATGCAGCTAATAGAAGAATGCATATAGAGGAAGAGGGAAGGTGAAAAGGTGCAAAGTAAATAAGAAGATAGAGAGACCTAGCGTGGCATAGAAGAGGAATAGCTGGATTAAAAAAAAATAGAGAACTATAAATTTGTTAACAGCTGATGAGGAAAGAGTGTGTGGTGCTGAACAGAGAAGAAGACCACATCAAAGTGGATGCAGAGAGGGAGGTTGAAGGTGTAGCAACCCAGATCAGGTATATAAACCAATTCATGTTGCAGAGAAGAATATTGGAAGCACTGAGATAAATTAGGGAATGCATGGTGAAGGTGCGCAGAAACAAAGGAGCCAGTTTGTACGGTGTATGGAAACATTGCGGTGAAATGGTAAAGGGAGGAGTTGTAAGAATGCATGGAACAGAATAGTCAGAGAGGGGTGCTATGTGTCAAGAGCAGTTTTTAAAAATAAAATATGAATGAAGACAGAGGAGGTAGCGCATAGTAGGAGGAAGTAAGTGTGGCTGCTGACAAGAAATGAATAAGTAGAGGTAAAGAAGAAAACGGCAAGAGAGCAGAGGAATAAGTGGTAGAGAAAAAGTTTTAAAAATTTCAGATAAAAATATGTAGAGTGGGCACGTGAATTAATCCCATAAAGATTGCAGATTGAAGTTTATTGCAAGCACAAAGAACAAGGAGCAGCAAGAGTGCGTGGGGAATTTCAAAGGAAAATTTGAGCCTTCAAAAATTGTATTGAAGAAAGTTAATACAGGTGAAAAAATAAAAAGTGTCAGGCAAGGTGCAGATTAAAGGAGAGGAATATAGAAGAATAGAGGCAGTGCTAAGTATAGTTCCTGAGATTACAAAGCATGAGATTTTCTGTTGAATGTATGTAGATTTGAATTCATTATTGATAAACTAGTTGTTCTCTATTTCTATTATTAATATTATAGTTATTCTTCTTTTCATACTAGTAGCTTTAAAGTCTTGGGAATCCACTATTTTTTTTCAGTCAAAACAGACTCCTTGGAAACAATCTCTTGGATCAAATGAAAGAAAAGGGTACAATTTGAGTGCTTTCTTTCTATTTTAGGTTTTTTTGTTGTTGTATGAACTATGAGACACCTATCAAATTATATGATTGGTTCTTCATCTGCCTGGAATTGGCGGACCATGGATTCTGTTTGGTCAGAGGAGGCTAAGTTCCATAAATATTTTTCATATTGTATGAGATAAGAAAAAGTCAAAAATTTATTATTGTAATGAGATTTTAATTATCAAGAAGTTAATATAAGAAGCATTGGTTTGGCTGCGAGTCTGGGCATATCCCTGGACTTGGTCTACATCAAATGTGCAGGCAAATCTGTGAGGAATTTGAAGCATTGATACTGCAGAGTTACCAAGGGATGCGTCCATGGGTTTTTTCCCAGGCGTACCCATCCCTGGGACATCCCAGGGACAGGGGATGCGTAGGGGACATCCCTAGAAATTCTGGATATTGACAATGAATTCTATAAGCTATTTGACATTGAATCTCAATTTAACACAAATTTGGCATAAGAATGCTGCTAGTTCTTATATGTTAAGGTTCTATAATGTATATGTGCATGCTTTATCCATGTTTCATATGAATATTTTAAATTTCCATATATATTTTATTTTCCCTATTTTTATATAGCTGTCCCCTTTGCTGTCCCAAAAATTGGCTTGAAAAATCAGCATCTTGGAAACAGGTACCGCTGTCCCCTGTCCTGGAAACTCGGGGTAACTAATAGTGAATATATAATCTTTTCTACAAGGGCTCCTTAGAGGACCTTTTTGATCATTGCTTGACCATCTAGGATTCAATGCATCTCCTGGCGGAAAGCCAAATCCCTGAATTGTGTCTGGAATTGGTGATGTCTCTATATGGTCTATATGGTTTTAACTTTTAACACACATTACTATAATTTGTTTCCATCTTATTGTTTAGGCATAGCCCTCCTGTATGGTACTAACGGAATTAGTGGTTTTGGACTCGTGCTTTGTTGGGCATTTTCTAGTTTATGGTTGTTATGTGATGAAACTTCATGCAGTTTATAGAGGAGGGCTTTAAATTTGATGGTCGAAGCTGCCTATCAAGCAAATTCTTGTGATGTTTATCTATTATAAGGTGACCTCAAAATATATGAAGAGATATTTTGGTATAGATAAAATTATATATATAAAGATCAGCATAATCCTATATAGATTTAGCGTTTAATCCTATATATTGCGACTTTAGTAAATCCCTTTAAGGCAAAGTCAACGGAGGAAGAGGATTTATAAAAATGAGTTGCAGTTCTATATGGCATTATACTCAGCATACTAATGAAGTAAGTTCCATGACATTGGATGATGGCTCAAGCCATAGTATCATTTCATTTACATGACATTGATTAGCAAAAGTGTAAATAGAATTTATCATTTGGATTAAAAAATTTAAAGGTTAAATATTAATTAAAAAATAAAGGAAAAAAACTGTTATTTTGTGTCAAACAAAATCTATAGAAACATAATAATGTTAATAATAAAGAATCAAAAGGATGAAACAAACGTATTATATTCAGTATGAAGGTTTATATAAAATTAAACAGCTGAACATTCTCTCATGTAATATGGCTTATCATTTAAGTTTATTGCTTTAAAAAAGTTTTTCTATTTATCTTAGTTCTGGTTTCTGCTTTCTAAGTGTAAAACTGAGTTGGAAAAATAAAATGTATCCAAATGAATATCAAATACATTTTTTCAGAAACCAGGACAAAGGTTATGCTACTTTGGTTTACACTGGGTTATTTCAATAGATCCTTTCATAACCCTCATATACCTAATGTTCTCTTGAAATTAAATTACACTTCCAATCCTTAATATTGTACGGTGTTGTCCCATGTCATAGGTTTTGTTGCATGCTTTTGGCTCTTGGCTGAAATAAATGTTCTTTTCATCATCAAAAATAAAAAATGAAAATGTATTTATGATGGAATAAGTTTAAATCTAAAAATAATACAAATTTTGGTAAAAAATTCATTCTAGTCTTTAAGAGAAGTCAGATATTTCTGTGGATTATAGGTGATAGATTTAAGACCCCCATCACTTACAGATATGTCTAACATTAAAACAATGTCACATTTTTTCTCAAAATACAAGTCTCTAGATAACCATGTCTATAAGTTAGTGGTAAATAAATTTAATTAATTCAAAACATTCATTCTAGTCTTTAGGAGAAGTCAAATATTTCTCTGTGGATTATAGGTGATAGATTTAAGACTCCCATCACTTAAAGGTAAAGGTATGTGTCTATATCATTAAAACAATGTCACACTTGTTTCTCAAGATGCAAGTCTCTAGATAACCGTGTCTTTGTATAAGTTAATGCACAAAAGCATGTGTGTGCTTGCATGCATACACACACAACATAGGTGTGTTAGCATGTGCTTAACTATATGTTGGGTGGTTTAACATGCATGGTGGAGAAAAGGGCTTTGCTTAAAAGTTAGGTATGTAGGAGCATCTTAAGGGTTGTGGATCTTGTATTTGCAAAAATTTTGTGTACAAGTCAGTTAATTGTTTGCATTGTGTTTTGTTGTTTATTGATTTGTGTTTTTGTATGCAAAGTTTGTAGCCACATATTTGTAGTTTTTGTTTGTATGAAATTTTGGTGTGAATTTATTCATGCGTAAATTTGTATTACTTGTACTTTGACTTCAAAGATTACACAAAGGTTTAAAACTTGCTTAGGTGATTTTCCTTTGCATGCACACTCATGCAAAGACCATTGGATCTTGAGTTGATGTACTTGGTTTGGATTTGTGCAAAGGATATCTTAATGCAAACCTATTGATGTATTGAAAACATAGCAAGTCATTGACCAAGATAGCATTTAGGATTCTAATAAATAATAATTGGACAATTGAAATGATGCTTTGTGATAGGTCTTGCATGGGAAGACGTATGGGTGATCATAACAAGTTTTCCAAATTCTATTTATATGTGCTTGATTACGTGTTAAGAGCTAGTAGACCAAAGGTTGGCACTAGTTTTCCAGATTGGTGATTATCCAAGATTATAGATATTAGAGGGTTCGTACATGCATTGGTTGTGTAAAGATTTTTCTTGCTATTTCTTCTTACCTTTCTTCATTTATGCCACAACATCAATATCAGCCTTCAGCTCTATAATCTCATGTTCTCTAGTGGAATGCATGATGTTGATGGTAGTTATTTGATATTCGGTAGGAGTTATTTCATGTTGGACCTTTGTTACCATTGGAGTTGCAACCTAGGCAAGCCTTGCTCCTAATGCATCTCTTGCAATAGAGGACAAAATCTTGGCCTTTTTCCTAAGCTCAGGAGTTTCAATCTTCTGCATTAGGCTTTTCAAATCAATATAGACTACTTCAATTTGACACTTATTCTAGAACTTATTAGTGAGCTAAGTAGTGATATTGAGATTATGTCTAATTCCTTCTTATTGTGACCACCTTGGTGAATTCTCTTGATTTATTCTTTGTTCATTTGCACTCTATGTTTGCTTTGGACGGATTTTCTTCTCCATTACTAAATTCTTTAAGATGGGGACATCCACTTTTTGTTGTTCCAAAGGATGCTTCATCGAACTTTCAATTTTAGTTTCTTTATTTGTTTCATGAGTCTCTATACTAATGAGCATCTCCTTTTGAATTTCATCTAAAACTGCTTCTCGTCGTATAACATCATCATTACTTTGCTATTTTGCTACTTGCTTCTTTTGGACATTAGCATCAACTACTTTATTTATTTCTTCTCTTTTTAGGACTTCTATCCCCTTTTTGGTTCAATTAACCCTTCTGATAGTTCTGAGATTATTTATCAAATTATTGAGGCTATATTTGAATCAATTTCTTTGTTAACCTCATCAATAATGTGACGGGGAGAAATGTTATGCTATTCATCCAGTGCTTGTTGGGTTTCATGAAAACTACCTTCTTGTTCTTTATTGTGCTCCATGCCCATTTTAGGTTGCTTCGTGGCTTGTTGCTCATTTGGGATCGACAATGATTTTTCCTTCAAGCTACTAGATGCTTTTTTTCTTGCCAATTATCCTCTTTCTAATTCTTTTGCAAATTTTTCGTATTGGACAAGGAGATTATAGAAATATATTATTGGTTGGAGAAGTAGAAGATATTATGGCCTCAACTTGCTTGCCTTCAATTTTTGCTTAATGTGCTATTGACAAATTTTGAGCTATGTGAGTTATGATGGGAGTTTCTTCTTGTATCGAAGGAAGGGTAGTAGATGGAATGTTTTGTGCCATTGTATTGTTTATAGGTATGATACTTATTGGTTGATTAGCTGATGGTGGTACTTTAGGTGCTACAACAACTGTTGCTTGAGACACAAGAGGGGCTTCAACTATGCTAGCCCCTTCTTCTGGGCAAACGGTTTTGGCTTCATGAACTTTCCTCTTAACTAGAAAGTCATCAAATTAAGGTCATTTTTTTCTTTCCTCTTTTTAGTCTTTTTCATTCTATATGTTGAGTCAATCCCTTTGGTTTTCAAGGCTTTTATATGAGCTTTCAACTAAGCACTATGTCCATTTAACACATTTTGTGCAATTTCTTGAACCGAGGATATTTCCCTTTCTACCCAATTTGGATCTTGAAATGGATCTCGAAATGGCTCTTTGAAGATCTTGTTCATGTTGTTGCTAGAATGCAAGATTTCTCCATCTTATTTGACTTGCTGAGGTACCTTGTGTTAGGGTTTAGGCAGATTCAGAGCAAATACAAATTAACAATTATATGCAGATTCGAATACACAAAAGATGAAGAATCGTACACAACACAAATAACACAGAGATTTAACGCGGTTCACCCAAGATGGGCTACATCCACAAGACACAGCCATCCAATCTTTTCTTATTATCCAATAAAACAATAGAACACCACTACAATACCCTTTTTCATTCCAATTGCTTATAACATGCAATTTTTAGGCAACCTACAAAGTCGGCTTTTTAGGGCATTTTCCAGTGTCGGTTTTTCAAAAAAGAAGAAAAAACAACAATTTTTTTTTTCTCAGGGGTTGTGCTCTCAAACCCCTGCTCAGGGCTAACCAGCCCAAAATCCCATCAAGGATACATTACGAATTATAGTATTTGCATGATCAGTCGCCACATACCAACACCTCAGGTTCCAATTGTTTTCATTTGTTGCACAACTTATCTTTTGTTAAGATCTATATGATGTCCCAACTCATTTTTTTTTTTCAAAAAATAGTAAATGTAATATTCATTCCACAAATTGCCCAAAATATTATAGTAATTAGGTGGCTAGTTTATATCATATAACTCCCAAATTTTATCAAATCCTTCCCAAATAATTAATTATCAATCTTCAATGTAATATAAAACTTTCTGGATTGATTTCACTAAAAAATAGTCATTACAGATTAGGAGAACTAACTCATAGAATTACAATTTGTGAAGAAATAGCAAGCCAATATTGAGCTAGAAAATACCATAGGATATTTTGTATTTGAGTTTTTGATATAACAACAAAAATCGGGCTTGAAACATTGATTTACATAGCTGCAAACTTTTGAGAAGGATGAACAACCACAAACCTGCCAAAAACATGCATGAACACAACAACATTGAACAATACTTCAAGAAATGACACTTTTGGAATATAACTTCTCAAAACAACATGACTGGAATAGTACCTCTGAAAACAACATGCCTAGATACAACAAAACCATAAAAAAGATGACCTGCAAACCAAACACTAGAAATTTCCGAAGACACCTAAATTTTCAAGCACCAATGCAACCTTCGGATGAGATTGCTCTTTGTGAACAAAGGGTTTTCATCATTTGGCCACTTGAAACTCATGTGATTTTGTCTATAAGCCTCCAACTCCAATGGACTTTTGTCCATTAAAAGACAATACACACACAAGTGCTCAATATTCAAATTATAAAAAGATACAATATGTACAAATGTCAAACTTCACATATTTTATATGCATTGAGCCCAAAATTGGTGCTTAAAATTTCAATGCTATTCTTGATTAAGATTCCTCAAATGGATGCTAAAATTAGTATATGATAGTTCTCATGCAAATTGTCATAGCCATCAATAAAACTATTAAAGATACCCTTTTTAAAATTTGAAATTCAACACCCAAATGCTTTCAAAATCCAACACTTCCATTGTGTTATATTTCGTTGAATATTTAATAGTCCAAACAAATAAAAATTGCATCAAGACAATATTAAATATTAAATAAAATATTTTTCCCCATGTTGGTTGATTAACCCATGGGAAAATAGGATGAGTTAATGAAGATCTAAAACTTAGTAATTTAGAAAGGGGACATGACAAGTCCTCCCTCCCAAAATTTGCTCGTCCTTAAGCAATGTGAATTAGGATGCTCAAGTATCACAGTCCTTTCCAAAGTGGCATCCTCAACTGACAACTTGTCCCACTTGTTCAAATATTATGTAATGCTCTCTTTTCTCAATTGTCTTTCCTTGGTATCCAATACTTCTTTAGGAATAAAAATCAATTTCCTTTCATCATCTAAGTGTGCTAAATTTGTTGTGGGTACAACTTGCAATCCAAAAACCTTTTTCAAACATGAGGCATGAAAAACATAATGAATTTTGTTCTCTTGTGGAAGCTTAAATCCATAGGCTACCTTACGGATCCTTCTGATGGTGATACAGGGTCCAAAGTACTTGGGCTTGAGCTTCTCATCCCCTTTCTTCTTCAAATAACTTTTCGAATAAAGTTACAATCTCAAAAATACCAAATCACCCACCTCAAATATTCTTGATGTTCTCTTTATATTATTAGCATACATCTTTTGTTGATTTCGAGCATGCTACAAATTATCCTCCAATGATCTCAAAACTTCAAAACTTATAGAATTTGATTAATAAGATCACTTGTTGTAGGTACTGTACTATCTATAAACAATAAGTCAACAAAACAGAGTGCATTATAACCATAAAGATCTTGGAATTGAGGCGTACCAATGGACATGTAAAGTTATGTATTGTAACAATACTCTTCGAGGTGCAACCATTGACCCAAGTAGTTTGTTGATTTGACACTTAAGTAATAAAAATCCTTAATGTAATACACGATTATCCTTTTTCTTAGATTAAGCAAGGATAACAACCAACGTTTTGTACTCCTTTTTCATGTGGAAATGCATGATGCCTTCTCTCCAAAGTTTAGAGTCTCTAGAGTTCTTGTAGAGTTTGGATCTTAGCCCTGCTAAGTAAAGCAACTTACATTCGTCAACTTTATTACCCATGATTGAAAACACCTACAAATCCACTTGTAAGAGTGCAAATAAGGTGATGGGATGGTTGGAAATGGTGATAACATTATTAATAAAATGTTTCATAGCCACCTTGAGAATGCTTCCTCTATCCCTTAATGAAGGTGTTTGATCACCCTTTATTTCCTATATATATCGATAATTTTTGTACAAATGTCCAAGTTTGGAGTCCCACTATCATCATCATGCTAAGACACTTTAATATTGATTCTTACTTATCTTTGAAACCACCTTATGTGATTCATGACTTCCTAAATAGGAAATTTGCATCCAAAACAACCCCTTACTTCTTGTTGGACTATTTATCTAGTGGCCTTTTGAAAAGGCAAATTCAAACACCATGTTATACTAATACCGATAAGGCCAAACATCATAATCTAAAGAAATATTACTGAAACACATATTATAAGAATTATGATACAAATCCACTTGCATGTAAGCTAAAAATAAAATATCAAAATCACAAACCTCCTTGATTTTTTTTCAAATTGATGTTTTTATGGATGGTATAGTTGTCACTAAGAGTGGAGATCTAAGGTTGTTCAGCTTCGTCCAAGTACACCAATATAAGGTTGTTCAACTTCGTCCATGTACACCAATATAAGGTTGTTCACATCTAAAATCATCAAAGTCAACAACATATAATTGATGCAACAATTGCAAGAGTGAAAAAATTGTGCAAGAATCATCCATTTGATCAAAGTAACAATGCTGAAAATACATGTAAGAACAAACAATCCCTATTGATAATCACTTAAATTCTCACTATATTATAAGCTACAATACTCATGACAATGCACCAATCAGTTTATATGCAAGTGCACATGATTTCAATGAACCATTCAAATTTAGGGAACATTAAAACCAACAAAATCCAAGGGATGTAATAATAATAATTCAACAATGTCAACAATATGTGGGATATATTGAACCACACAATGATGGAAAATCCTTCCATAAACATATGTACACTTTTGAAACTCTTCAAAACAACTTACTTTTTTTTCATGATGACTTGATCCAAGCTGGTGATGTCAATCTCCCATGTAGATATCTTGGCAAATAGATCATGTTGCTAAAATACACCCTTGAATACATTCACATGCTCCCAAATATCCTCCCGTGTATTATTGAAGATCAAAATATTATTAATATTAATGAAATAAAAATTTCTTACCTCGTATTTCTTGGGCTACAACTAAAGCATGTTCAACATTTTGCTCCTCACTAGCACTACACAGTCATGACAATTACATTGTGTTCCAAGTAATTGTTTGATATCCTCCTAGGCTCTACCACTTGAAAGATGGTTGAGATCAAATTGTATGTGGACTAGAAGGTGGCTATAATAGTCAAAGACAAATGTTTTTTTTAGTGATATATCAATTGGGAAGTTCTTCCCAAACAATGGCTATAACATTGCATCAGGAGGTCCTCAAGGAGTTGTCCTCAAAATCTTGGGCAAAATTGGGAGGAGGCACTAGTGTCCAAGGCTTTTCTATTGTTCAAAATATGGGATTGTTTGTCAATGTCTTCTATGTTTTCTTGTAACTTATGATCATCACCAATCTTCAAATTTGGACCTGCAAACACAAAAAAGAGAGGAAAAATGGTTGTGTTGTATAGGGGCTTGCCTAAGTCAAACCTCGTATTGGTGATCTCACTTCCACAACAACAATAATGAATAAAAAATCATCACGTGCTCCCTCAAGAGAAAAGAAAAATGAATGAAATAAAATCATAATGATTATCTCATGCACAAAACCCTTGCTTGGATCTCATGTGAATTGATGAAGAGTTGCTCTCATGGAGTCATATGAAACATCAATGCAACAATGAAGATGCTTGATCAAAGATCTCAAACTTCTCTGCTTAATAGATTTGTAATCTTGCAATAATTGAGTTGAATGACTTGCTTGATCATAGGATTTCACATTAGAATAGTCTAAAGGGAGTCACATTTACATGTTTTGCAAATTTTGGGGAGAGACCGATAATAGGATACAATCGTTAAGGGCCCAACATTGGCCTAACATTTAAATATTTGAAGTTGGAGCCAATTGGGAGGACACTAACACTAGGTGCTAGTGTCCAACCCTTTTTGGCCACATAAAGGGCTAGGCATTAGTCAGGGTGATCCACATTGCAGATCTGGCCTCAGGATAGGCACATTCAAATATGTTTTGGTGCAACCACCAAGGGAAGTGCTAAACTAAGCACAAAATTGTTAAGGGTATACGTTTTATGATTCAACATTTAGCTCCCACTTTAGCAGGGGTATTAACATACACCCATACACATGGTAAAGTATATATAAGCCAAAGTCTTTCTATCTAAACATTGAAGAGACAATATAACTCCAAGCTAAGGGGTACAATAGCCCCAAACTAAGTATCCTATCAATCCATAATGCCTAGATAAAAAGGGATCATACACATAGAAGACACATGACAAAAAGGCACACATACACATAAGTTGCAACATAAACAAAAATCAACATACACAGAGCATACATGAAGCGAATACGAGAAACAAAGGCATACATGGTATGACATCTCAAACTAGCAGGATCTTTAAATCTTGACTAGGAGCCATATCCACAAGCACACAAGGTATGGCATCTCAAACTAGCAATATCTATGGATCTTGACTAGGAGCCATATCCATGACAACACCAGGTATGGCATCTCATACTAGCAAGATCTGTGAATCTTGACTAGGAGCCATATCCACAACAACATCCCTAAGTCATGGAATAGAAAAATTCACTATTTACTTGGTGGCTCATGGACAAGTAAAGACATCACAAGGCTAACAAGCTATGTTATGCTAGGTGAGCTCCATAACTAGCAAATGAAAACAACACAAACTAGTAAAACCCCATGTTTACTAGGCGAGTTTTCCATGTCAACAATATCAGGAATTACAAGCCAAGCAAAATGTGTTGTTTGCTAGGTAACTTTGATAAAGTGCTACAAAGATGATAAACAAGTGTTGCAAGACCACAACTAGCTTCATGGTGTGTGCACAAACTGAAATATATAGTGAATATATTCCCCCACCTTATAGTAATTGCTAACTCCAATCGAGAGCAATTGCCTTTAATGTAGAAAGAGTGATACATGAAAATACAAGCACATTACCATATTGTATTGCCCCCAACATACACAAATTGAGCCAATATCACATACAAAAGAACAAGACCATCTAAGAGCACAAAAAAGATCCAAAGATTTGGGGTCAATATGAATATGTGTTAAATAATGTATATCAATATAATTGTTTTGAATTGACCTCATCTCCAAATACAATGGAACTACATGCATAAAGGAGGAAGAACACAAAGAATAATGACATACTTTTGATCAATATGGAAGAGAGCTAAATGTCTCAACTCTTTGCATCGTCCCTAAAAGACATGAAACAAAAGCACATTTATGACAAATACAAGAATGGAGATACACATAGAAGAATGTCACAACAAATGCATTCCCTTTGTATCCAAGTGCCATCGAGGCATCAAGGGTCATCCAAAGAGAACTAACAAGACAAAAGACATGCCAAGCAACATAACATAGGGAATAACATTACACACAAGAAAACACAAAACATAAAGGGTACCAGACTTGCGAGTTGATCTATAGAAAATGGTCTACATCCCAATCTTGTTCATCACAAAGAATGGGGGGCAAGATGCTAAAGGGACTACAACAAGTGCACTACTAGGAGAAGCACCTAGTTCCATGCATGAAGGATAACTCTAAAGAAAGATTATTGTGCATGCCCCAAAATCTAAATTCATATATTTTGCAAAGACTATAGATAATTCTACATTATTCTCAACTTTTTCATTCATACCATTAGAATCATCATCAATTTAAACCACAAGAAGCGGTGTAATAGTGTTATCAATTTTATCACAAGTAGTTTTAACTGCAGAAGGGGAAGTTGTGATAGGAGGGACCTTCAAAATTAACAGAGGGGAAGGTGGCAACCACTTAAGCTTTTGGCTAGGTTGGGATAGGTGAGGCTCAAGCTTAGGAAAGGTAGGCTCAGGAGTTAGCGAAGGCATAGACGGTTGAGGGGTCAACCCAAGGTCCAACTGAATAGGAGAAGGATTATTAGAGGAGGGCTTATTTGCCTTAACAAGTTAACAAGGTACAAAATTACGTTATCACTTGCATTCCTTCACATTACAATTTTGTCTACTTTGGTAGGGAGCTTGTGAAGGAGATTCAACATGTCCCAACATTGACTCCTCTTTGATTGTTGTTGGAATAGATGGAGGAACAAAAAGATTCACCAAAGGTTGGAGAATAATGGGAAGGGAAGGTCCTTTCGCAATAAGTTGCTTTCCCCTAGATCCAACAAAACAAGAGGAACACAAGCAATCTTCAAAGTGCAAGGAGGAGGTCTATGTTGTGTTGGGTGTTTGCCTCATCGTCCTATATAGGGTGGAACATGTGGAACAACAACATCAACAATAGAATTTTGGTGAAGGGGAAAGATTCCTTATTTGAGTTGTGTTTCATTCGCTACGTGTGAGATAGGAGGAACAACTAATGTAGCCGTAAAAGACAAATGATCCTTAGAGGTGGCAACTGGAATGGGACAAAGGGAACTAGAGGAAAACAATTGGAAAATCTTATTGGTTTTGAATTTTTGGTAGGATAGGAACAAAAAGTCTTTACCAAGTTTGGGAGGTTCAACTAGAAGAGGCCAAAGGTAATCAAGTGAAAATTCTCCATGGTGAGATGAGGGTTTAAATCCATTGTAATGAGCAATGTACACTTCATCTTCGACCAAAAATTTTAAATGTTTATGGATTATCGAGGGGACCACCCCCATGGAAATGAGGCAAGGGTAACCCAACTCCACACATAATTGGTTCGAGATAGGACTTATGGCAAAGGATATGTCCAGGGGTTTGGGTTTGACCTATAGATGAAGGATTATGGTACCAACTATGGGACGGGTGGAACCATCATGCATTCTAACCAAGTCTTGTGATTTATCATATGGTTCTCAGTGTAGTCCATGTGCATAGATGAACTATTTTGTAATAACATTCACCATGCAAAAAGGATCAACGAGCACTCCTACGAATTTATCATTGATTTTGGTGGTAATGTACAAAGGTTTGTTAGGTACATGAATAGGTGCATTGATGCAAGTAAAAGCAATGTTAGGTTTTGGGTTTACGTTTGAGAGGACAAGCATCTATCACATCAACTAGGTTCACAAGAATGTCCTCTTGAGGATTGGGATTGTTATGCACTATTTCTATGGAGGATTCTACAAGGTTGGGTGAATGAGATGGACAAGGATTGGAAAAAAACTATAAGTTTGGGTTTGGGTGAGCTACAAATTTATTATGTATTATTGAAACCAACTACCTAAATGATATTAGAGTCAATGAGGTCTTGAATTTCATGTTTAAGACGTATGCATCACTCAATATCATGTCTAGGAGCATGATTATATTGATAAAATGCCTTTGCATTAAAGTAAGGAACTAAAGACTTCGAGGTATCTACAGTATGAATAGGAAGAAGTTGAATTAGGTTACTATTAATTAGTTGTAGAATAACAGAATGGAGGGAATTCAAAAGTTCGGAAAATTATTGAGTCCTTAATCGAGGAGGAGAGGGATCTATATCAAAAGGTGTTGCAAATGCAACCTAAGTTTGGATATGATTAGAGGAAGGATTACTTTTGATAAAATTCTTATTTAACTTTTTAAACGATTGAAAATTAGGAGGCGATTAGCCAATAGGAGCTGACGAGGAGGATACATCATACTAGCTTATAGATAAATTGTAATCATAGATTTGCAGATAAATGTGTAAACGAAAGATATTTCATTATAAAATTCTTCCCATGGATGTGTGGCTACAAGTTCCCAATGAAAATTCATTGCACATCAACATCTGGAAGGGGATAAGAGATTTGAGAGAAAAAGGCTTGATAATGTCCAATAAAATCAATTAATTTCTCCTTCAACTCTTTCCTAAAATGAACCAAGTCAATTAAAGATACCTAAGGTCCAATGTTAGCTTGAAAGTGTTGATGATACTGATTAACAAGTTGCAAAAAAAATTGATTGAGTTACTAAGTAAAGAACAAAACCAATCCAAGGCCATGTCTTTTAATGAGCTAGAAAAATGTTTTGCAAGAAGAGCATCTTCAGAGATGAAACTACTACATAGCGCGATAAAGGCGAACACGTGGCTATTAGAGCTTTATTTCCCATTATACTTCTCAAAATGAGGTATTTCAATGTGGGTAGGTATGGGAGTCTTTAAGATGGTATATGACAATGGACTATGAGTGCAATATGCAAGAAGGTTAGGCTGAAACTGGCTTTGGTTTAAATTGGCTAATTGTTGTTGTAAGGATGTGATATTTTACAAAAGTTGGTTTATGATAGGATCACTTAGTGAATCAATAGAATTTGATGGACTAGAGCTAACTATAGGGTGATTTTTGTTTTGGTAAATGAATGGTGGAGGTGATTGACTATAATGTGTTGTGAAACTAGTGGATGGGCGTTTGGGGAAGTAAATTGTAGGGTAGGGGATGGTGGGACAAAATTATAATGATTTATAGGATTCCCACATGCAACCCCATAGCTAGTATGAGCGCTATTACTTGACTATGTGGTAGTGGTGATAACAATAGAAGTGAAGGTTGGAATACAAGATGTCAACATGGCTATTGACACTTGTGTCCCTGTTTGTTTTTTAGGGGACACATTGTTGAGAATATCTCGACAACTAGCTATTGACATAACATTTGTATCCACTATGTGAACTAGTCTGTGCAGAATTTCCACACCATGAGAATAATTAAACAACAATTTCCTCAAATTCTCTGTATGAGGGGTTGGCTCCTCAGTCGAGGGCTCTAAGCTCAAGAAATTTTGAAACCTAACCAACTCCTTGTCTAGGATTTTAATTTGAGCTTTGGGAGCTTGTAGCATAGAGTGATCCATCCCTAGGGAATTATGAGGTTACTGTGGCTCAAAGATTGTCGACAAGGTGGGATTAGCATCAAAGAAGGATTTCTTCCTAAAGATCTTGAAGCAAAAAAGTTAACAAACACAAGCTCACAACTAGAACTATTCAAAGCATGAGAGGTCATTATTCAATAACTTTTTCTAACAGGAATTTTAGATTCAAAGGACCGGGTCATAAAACTCTTAAGCAAGTATAAGTTTGACAACACACTTATACTCCTAGAAGGCAAGAGAATAGAAGAAAGTGACGATAAGACAAATATGCAAATGATGTGTAAGAAGAAAATCTGTTAAAAAAATTCTTTCTAAACTAAACACGATGCTTTAATAAATGCTAACTAAAATGCTCAAATAAAGCACACAAGTAATTAACTAATTAATGAAGTACAATAATGTATGCAAGACAAATTAGATCTTATGCATTAAAAATAGAAGATCGCAAGTGCAAGAAATGTTGGGTTAACCAAAATGAAATGGTGAAAATATGATCCTGGGATAACATATGCATTAGCCTAGAATCAATCTCCTTTTCATCGTAAGTCATTGGAATAGGTATGAATGGGTTTGAGTACAATCCACAAGGGAGAGCTAAACAGTCATGGATCTACACTTAATTTGTATTAATGAGGGGTTGTGATTAGGAATTTATTGGAGGTATGTAACAAATTGGGCTAAAGTGAGCAATTATGTACAAGATTGATAAAATTCATAAAACTCGAAATAGAAATGCACAAAAAAAGTACAAATGTGGAAATGGAACATAGAAGAGAACTTGTAACTTCAAGCTAAAGTTGACTGGGTTGGACAGGGGTGCTAGTTGTTGGGATCTTGGAAAAGCAATATAGTAGATAATGTTAGGAATAAGATCAAGAGGTCCTCAAAATTTGGAGCAAAATTAGAAGGACACTAATGCCTAGCACTAATGTTTGAAGGCTTTCCACTGTTCAAAATCTGGGAGTATTCGTCAATATTTTCTGTGTCTACTTGTAACTTCCAATCATTCTCAATCGTTAGATCTAAACCTACAAACACGAAAAGGAGAGGAAAAATGGTTGTGCTATATAGGGGTGTGCTTAAGTCAAACCCCATGTCGGTGATCCCACTTCTATAATAGCAATAATGAATGATAAATCGTTCTGTGTTGCTTCAAAAGCATAGGCAAACAAATGAAATAAAATCACAATGATTACCTCATACACAAAGGCCTTGCTTGGATCTCATGTGAGGTGATGAAGACTAGCTCTCATGAAATCCTGTGAAACATCAATGTGACATGATAATAACAACAATGAAATCTACTTGATGAAAGATCTCAAACTTCCCTGCTTCATAGATTTGCAATCCTGCAATAATTGAATTGATTAGCTTGCTTGATCATAAGATCAAGCAAATCAATTTCTTATTAGAATTGAATTGATTGAATTGTTAGACTTTCAAATGGGAAAGTTAGTCATATTTATATGTGCCTTCCAACTTTTTGAGAGAGACTGACAATAGGATACAATCGTTAAGGGTTTGATACTAACATTGAAATATTTGAAATTGGAGCCAATTTGGGAGGACACTAGCACTGTGCACTAGTGCCCAATCCTTTTTGGTTACGCAAAGGGCTAGCCACCAGTCAAGGTGATCCATATTGGCGATCTGGTCTCAAGATAGGCACATCCAAATAGGTTCAACCACAACCACCAAGGTAGGTGCTAAACTAAGCGTGAAATTGTCAATGGTATACAATTTATAACACTACAAGTGGATAAAAAAGCTAGCAAATAACTTGAACCTAGTTTGATCCCATATACACATATTCTTAGCATTTTTTATACTTATTTTACCAATTCCTTTTACTTGTTAAATTTATAGACACAAAAATGAACCCAAAACCTTTAAATTCAAATTTAAGCGAGGGCCTAAGTTGACACCTTCTTGGCAAGTAATTATTTGCAAACTTAGGTACAAAATATTTTAACTTGTGTGTTATGCTGTTGTGTAAATGGATAAACTCTAAGCTCATTTCATCCATCAAAGATCCTATAATAATCAAGTCATGTTTATCCAATCCATATTAGAAACAAACTAACGTAAATAATATGGTTGCATAAATTGTTTTTGGTCATTGTTCTAAACCATTAAAATAAAATCAAAGGCGAATAAGAGAGAAGATTCTTGTTTAGCAAACTCATAAAGATGTTCACCAATACTACTTTTTTTACAAATATAATTTCTACATAACAAGATGAGGGAATTGATTGCATCTAATAGAGTGTAGTTCAATAAAATTTATGCAAGTATGATTGATTTTTTAGGCATAGGTTTTTTTCTTTGAACTTGACTTTGACTTGAAACAACCAACATTAAATTTGGTTATCTATTAGATCTTTTACATATCCCATATCTAATTTTAGAACATAGTTTGAGATCACAAATGAAGGTCTACAATTTAAAAGATAATTAATACTATTTATGTTCTCAAATTTTGAAATTAAAATTAATTACTTTCTTATATTACATTATTACTTATTCTAATTTATTTATATAAGAAGTATTAAAAAATATCAGTTTAATTATTTTAAATATCATATTTTAGTTGTGGTCATCAGTAAGTCATATTTATTACGCTGAAGGTGTCTCCTATATAAAATGGATGATATGTTTTTTCAAATCTATGGTTGAAAGTTAAGGAAAACCAATGCAAGATGATTCAAATCATCTTGTCCATCCAATTTCCGCATTGCCGACGTCTTCTCTGCTGATATATTTTAGTATCACCATTTTTTTCTCACCAATTTTCTCCATTGCTTTTTCCTGATTGACATATTTGACAACACACCATATTCAGAAATAGAAAACGAGATTCATAATAATAAGTAAATTTCAAATAAATCAAATCTTGTCAAAAGAAAAAGCCTTTTTACTATTAAACCAGGCAAGTCCATCGATGAGAGGTCCACTATCTAGACTAGTGATGTGTACCTTTTAGGGTGGGACCTATATAAAATTAATAACATTCCCATTTTGTGAATTACTATTTTATTTGGAAAAACAAGGGAATCTAGTTACTTAAATGTCATCCAACTTACTTTAAGGCTTTTGCTCTTTCAAATTATATTTTTTATATTGTATATTATATTATCTATATTATATAAAATGATGATAAGATAGACTTTAGTATATACTAATAAATATCTATATTGTATAATATAATGTAAAATAATAAAATAAATTATAGTAAACATTAAAAAATATTTTTATTATTTAAATTTTACATAAACTAAAAAAGTAATAAAATAATTAAAATATTATACATTAATTATATATTAATCTATGTCCTTTACAATTAAAAAAACATCATTGTAATATTTATATTATAAAATATAATACATAATTATAACTATGACTATAATATTCTTGAAAAAAAATATTTACATTAAGGTGTTCCCTATTTGAAATGAGTAGTTTAGCTTGGGTCCATTGATGGTTGACATTGTTTGAATGCAGTGCAAGACTATCGAAATACTAGGTGTCGTTGGATCTGTTTGCGTTTTTTCGTTGACTAACAATGGGAGTCAGCCTGAAGTCATTTTTGATTCACCGTTTACAAATATCTCACCTACTATAAAGGTCAATAAAGGTGTCGACTTACTTCCTTTCTCATGTATTATTCGTCGGCTTCCATGTGTTACCTATTCTTTGTCAATGCTTAATAACAACATATTTGAAAACTAATAACAATTTTAGAATGATGGTCATCAATCTTCAAATTTTTGGGTAGCGTTTTCACATTCTAAAATATTCCGTTGTATGCCAAAAATGTGGTCTTCAACTTCGAAGAAGAAAAACACTTCAAACACACCGATGAAGCATTGCATTAGAGTTAGAAATCATACACAAGTTAGTGGATTTAAAACTCCTAAAATCGCCTCATTGTCCTTTATCTCTAAAGATCTTCAAGATTCAAGGTGATCCTCACTTGGAAGAGCACTTGATCTCTTAGATCACAACCTAGAGAACGAGATTTTAGTGATGTGCTAAGATCAAAATGGATGCAACTAATATCTTAGCTAAGATGAGATGATGGATGAAGATAAGATGCAAGATACAAGACTAGATGATTAAGATGCTAAATGCATTTCAAAATGAAGATTAGATGATGCTAGATGAATTAATTAAACTAGATGAGTATAAAATACTATGAGATGATATGCAATTAAGTAGATGATATGCTAAAATGAAGCTAAAATGCTAATGGTAATGCTAAATGACTTGGATGCTTGAAGATGGCTTGAATGCTTGAAGATGACAAGATGAGCTCCTTAACCTGCAAAATGACTATAATTTAGATGCACAAGATTGAGATATGAATTGAAGGAGAAACGAGCTCTATTTATAGAAGAATTGGAGAATTGGATGGCGAAGATTGCATTGGCTTAAGGAGGGTCAAAATTGAAAGTTATCAATCCATGTGAGATTTTCAACCCAATCCCATGTTGACAAGTGTCACCATGAGATTCCTTGAGAGGAAAGGGAGGAGGCATTAAATGCTTTAGAAAACTTAATGGTTAATCCCATGTGGGTAAATTCATGGAATAAAGCTTTTATCCAATGAATAAAGATATTGTCCAATGGACAAAATCTTGTGCAAAGCTCAATGTGTTGAAAATGTGAAGTTTTGTAAGAGCATTAAAAGCTCTTTGGAGACCTTGAAGGTTATCTTGTTGGAAGTTAGATAACCTTCAAGACTTTTGTGAGAGTCCTACAAATTTTGGGAACTCAACAAAGTTAGCTTGTTAAAAAGATAAAACTTTAAATGCATTTAGAAGACTTTCTTCCAAAATTAGAAGTGACTTCCCTAACATGATAGAAGAATTAGACTAATTAAGTGGGTTTTGAGAGGTTCTAGAAGAATGCTTAGGAAGTTAATGGAAAATGTAGGAGAATGCAAGTGGGAGAAATAATAATTTTTAATTAAAATAAAAAGATTTATTTCAACTAAAATAAATGCAACTTGCATTTGGATAAATATTTAAATAAATATTAATTGATTTAAATGTGAATGTGAATTTTGAATTTTATCTAAATAAATCTTAATTAATTTAAATGAGAAAAAGGGAGATAAAGCATTAAATGCTTGAAGACTTTTTGGGAAACCATTAAAGGCTTAAGAAGACTTTAAGGGAAACCATTAAAGGTTTGAGAAGACTCTAGAAGGAAGCCATTAAAGACTTGAAGACTTTAAGGGAAGCCATTAAAGGTTTCAAGTGGGTGCGGATAATTAAGATTTCAAATAAATTATTTATTTATTTAAAATTGTGATGCAACTTGCATTTGTAGGAAAATGCAAGTGGGTGGAGGAAAATAATTTTTTTTAGATAAAATAAAAGATTTGTTTTAGCCAAAAGGAGATGCAACTTGCATATGTTGTAAAATGCAAGTGGGGTGAGGGAAATAGGGATTTTTAATTAAATGGGAAAGGGGTTTTAATTAAATGTTGAATTTAATTAAAATGGAAAGAGGATTTTAATTAAATGTTGAATTTGATTAAAATGGCTATAAGGGGATATTCAATTAACTATTACATTTAATTAAAATGGTTAGAAGGGGATATTAAATTAAATGTTTAATTTGATTAAAATGGCTAGAAGGGGATATTTAATTAAATGTTGAATTTAATTAAAATGACTTAGATAGAAGAAAGGGGGAATTAATTAAATCTTTAATTTGATTAATGGTTGATTAGAAGAAAAGGGATATTGATTAAACCTTAGTTTAGTCAATAGGTGGATTAGGGTAATTAAACATATATAAATTCATTTAATTAGTTGTGCAAGTTTTAGGTGTCTACATTTTGCCCCTCTTTGAAGTGGCGTGTGACCACATGTTTATTCAAAGAAAAATGCTTGATTTGTCATCAATTTTTTTTCGATATGATGGTTATTGTTCAAAATGTCGATATGATGCCCTAGATATGCGCCAATTAATGTATGCCAAAAATGTGGTTTTCCCCAGCCTGTGACAATTCAGCATCCCAAGTCATTTGTGCCCTGATCAATTTTGATTCCCCTCTATACAGGAAGATCTATGACTATCTCAAAAACAATACCCTCCCACCCGACCTATCTCGCAACAAAAAATGAAGCTTTATCCGACAAGCCGCCCACTATACCTTAACCGTTGACACACTTTACCGTCGAGGTCTAGATGGTACTCTTTTTCGATGCCTTGATCGTAACGAATTTGACTTTGCCTTACATGAACTTCACGAAGGTATTTGTGGTACGCATTCAAGTGGTCCTACTCTTTCCAAGAAACTTCTAAGAATGGGATATTACTGGTCGACAATGGAAAGAGAGTCCTATCAATTTCTAGGAAATGTCCTAAGTGCCAAATTCATGGTAACCTCATACATGCGCCAACACAAGAGCTGCAACCATTCACCACATCTTGGCCTTTCTGTCAATGGGGACTCGATCTAGTGGGAAAGATTCAACCTTCCTCATCAAATGGACACAAGTTCATCATCACAACCATTGAGTACTTCACCAAGTGGATCGAAGCAATCCCAATGACCACTGTGACTGGAAAGCAAATCTCATCATTCATCCTCAACTATCTCATTTGCAGATATGGCATCCCTAGTTTCATCATCACAAATAATGGACATCCTTTCAAGAATCAGGATGTACAAGAGCTATGTGAGTGATTCAATATCCAACATCGCTTTTCCACACCGTACTATCCTCAAGGGAATGGCCAAGTAGAAGTATCAAACAAAACAATCTAAAAAATCCTCAAGAAAACAGTAAATGATGTTGGCAAAGATTGGCATGTGCAACTCAATCCAACACTTTGGGCATACAGGACCAGTATTCGGACACCTACAGGGGCTACACCATATTCATTGGTGTATGGTTCAGAAGCAATTCTGCCTCTTGAGGTAGAAATCCCATATCTCTGAGTATCTTTGAAAGGCCTCATCCTAGATGAGGATATCGAGTGAACAGGCTACAGGAACTAGAGCTTCTTGATGAGAGATGACAACATGCCTATAACCATCTCAAGGCATATCAAAAAAGAATGTGTAGAATCTACAACCATAAGGTCATTCTCGGGGCCTTCAAAGTTGGTGATCTTGTCCTAAAGGAGAATCCCAGCAATCAACAAGACTGAGAGAAGAAGGGGAATTTTGAGCCCAATTGGTTGGGACCATTTGTCATCATAGTTTCCTATGGATCAGGGGCCTATCAACTATCAACATCAGAAGGGGACGTGCTCGACGAGCCTACCAATAACATTCATCTGAATAAATTCTACACCTGAGTCTTCCAATGCACAGATCAAGCAAAAAAGCAAGCAAAAAAAATAAAAAATAAAAAAGCTATCAAAATCGTCACTATGGTGAAACCCTAGCAAACAGATGCCTTGTGACACACAAAAAAAAAAGAAAAAATTAAAAAAGCAAGAAAAATAGGAAAAATTTGAAAATCAAATAAAAAAGTGCAATAAAAACAAGTGGTGAAAACCTGGCAACAGGTGCTACTTGTGATAAGCAGCTCCTCCATCTATAAGTGCTTGTACATATCTTGGCACCATCTGATCTAGGCCAATGGCCATCAAAAAACACTTTGTCATGCAACACCTATCCTGGACATACTTAGCATAGTCATTGTCCTTGCTTATCTAAACAATTATCTGCATCATATCCTACCATGGCTTGGTGATCCGTTGTCCATATCCATATCGAGTAGTATCTAAAGTGGGGGCAAAATACTAACCTTGCTAGGGGCATCTTGCCTTTGAGTTTTAGCATTAGATCAAACACACATTAAGTAAAAAAACAAGGATTATGGCAATCAACGAGGAACATATCAAAGTAAGAGTGAAAACACGAGAGGGAAAACATCAAGGCTCTTTGAACTGGTTACAACTAAACAAAGATCATACTTGCAAGATGTTTTATGTGACAAAAATACATTTCAAATAGCATGCATGTTTACTTGTGGTTTTGATCTTTTGCTTATCATATCTCTTGAGCACCTCCACGATGTCTCACAACTAGAGAAGCAAGGAAGGAATGTGATGTTTTCTTTGTCTATTATATGTGAGTGAAGCCTTTTACCATGCAAATTTGTCCTACGAAGCAATCAGGTGGCATATTGACCAGGACATTTCGGATTTGCATTGGCCTAAGGTTAACTCTTGTTTGATCTTGTTTGTTTAAGCAAGCAACATTCAGCTCGTCTTGGTTCAATTATACCTTGACTCTTGTGCTATCTTGCAATATCAAAATCCATGTAAGTTATACTCAGGTCATTATGGTTTAATTATACCATGATGCTTGTATCATCTTTCAATATATCAAGGCTTGATGATGAAAACAAAGGAAGCACTGACAATTTTATCCAAATAGATGGCAACATTTGGGAATGAGAATGCATTTTAATCTTGCATCAGATGCATTGTCATTATAAATCATATCAAGCATTAGCTACATTATCATGTTAATGTGTATATTAGATTGCATTTAGTGGCATATCATTGCATTTAGTTGCATCATCATATTTCATCGTTATATCCATCACATTTATATCTATCGCATCATCATGGAATCTTTCTTTAGCTTCATATCTTCATTATTTATCGAATTCTCATTTATCATGTCTTATACAAGATGTATCTTTCCTGAAACCAGACGTTCTGATCATGTCTTATACAAGATATATCGTTCCTGAAACCAGACGTTTTGATCATCTTTGTTTTATACATGAGGTGTCATTCCTGAAACCAGACTCAATCTCAATCTTATCAATTCTATCAATCCAATCAATCTGACCAATCTTATCAATCCAATCAAACCCATGCATGTCATCAATCTATTCACTATTTTATCTTTCATATAACATTCTTCTTCTTTCAAGAGATCCTTGATGTCCTTAAGGCACAAATGATCTCTCGAGGGGGCATCATCATATTAGTTTCATATTGACATTGGTTCTATCATCCAATTTCATGTCGACACAATCTTTCATATCTAGGGCATCATATCGACATTTTGGACAAGTAACATCATATCGAAAAAAAATTGACGACAAATCAAGCATTTTTCTTTGAATCAACATGTGGTCACATGTTACTTCAAAGAGGGGCAAAATGTAGACACCTAAAACTTGCACAACTAAATAAATGAATTTATCTTTGTTTAACTACCCTAATCTGCCTATTGACTAAACTAAGGTTTAATCAATATCCCTTTTCTTCTAATCAACCATTAATCAAATTAAATATTTAATTAATTCCCCCTTTCTTCTATCTAAGCCATTTTAATTAAATTCAATATTTAATTAAATATCCCCTTCTAGCCATTCTTATTAAATAAAACAATTAATTAAATATCCCCCTCTAGCTATTTTAATCAAATTTAACATTTAATTAAAATCCCCTTTCCCATTTAATTAAAAACCCCTATTTTCTTCACCCCACTTGCATTTTACAACATATGCAAGTTGCATCTCCTTTTGGCTAAAATAAATCTTTTATTTTATCTAAAAAATCATATTTTCCTCCACCCACTTGCATTTTCCTACAAATGCAAGTTGCACCACAATTTTAAATAAATAAATTATTTATTTGAAATCCTATTTATCCCCACCCACTTGAAAACGTTTTAATGGCTTCCCTTAAAGTCTTCAAGCCTTTAATGGCTTCCTTCTAGAGTCTTCTCAAACCTTTAAGGGTTTCCCTTAAAGTCTTCTTAAGCCTTTAATGGTTTCCCTCAAAGTCTTCAAGCATTTAATGCTTTATCCCCCTTTTTCTCATTTAAATAAATTAAGATTTATTTAAATAAAATCCAAAATTTACATTCACATTTAAATAAATTAATATCTATCCAAATGCAAGTTGCATTCATTTTAGTTGAAATAAATCTTTTTATTTTAATAAAAAATTCATATTTCTCCCACTTGCATTCTCCTACATTTTCAATTAACTTCCTAAGCATTCTTCTAGAACCTCTCAAAACCCACTTAATTAGTCTAATTCTTCTATCATGGTCACATCCCTAAATTTTGAGGAAGTCGCATCTAATTTTGGAAGAAAGTCTTCTAAATGCATTTAAAGTTTTATCTTTTCAACAAGCTAACTTTGTTGAGTTCCCCAAATTTGTAGGAATCTCACCAAATTCTTGAAGGTTATATAACTTCCAACAAGATAACCTCCAAGGTCTCCAAAGAGCTTTTAATGCTCTTACAAAACTTCACATTTTCAACACATTAAGATTTGCACAAGATTTTGTCCATTGGACAATGTCTTTATTCATTGGATAAAAGCTTTATTCCATGAATTTGCCCACATGGTATTAACCATTAAGTCTTCTAAAGAATTTAATGCCTCCTCCCTCTCCTCTCAAGCAATCTCATTGTGAACACTTGTCAACATGGCATTGGGTTGAAATCTCACCCGCATTGATAACTTTAAATATTGACCCTCATTAAGCCAATTCAATCTTGGCCATCCAGTTCTTCTATAAATAGAGCCCATTTCTCCGTCAATTCATATCTCAATCTTGTACATCTAAATTATAGTCATTTTGTAGGTTAAGGAGCTCATCTTCTCATCTTCAAGCATTCAAGCCATTTTCAAGCATCCAAGCCATTTAATATTAGCATTATCGTTTTAGCTTCATTTTAGCATATTATCTACTTAATTGTGTATCATCTCATAGTATTTTATACTCATCTAGTTTAATTAACTCATCTAGCATCATCTAATCTTCAATTTGGAATACATTTAACATCTTAATCATCTAGTCTTGCATCTTGCATCCTATCTTCATCCATCATCTCATCTTAGCTAAGATCTTAGTTGCATCCATTTTGATCTTAGCACATCACTAAAATCTCGTTCTTAGTTTTTCATCTCAGAGATCAAGTGCTCTTCCAAGTGAGGCTCATCTTGAATCTTGAAGATCTTTAGAGATAGAGGACAATGAGGCGATTTTAAGAGTTTTAAATCCACTAACTTGTTTATGATTTCTAACTCTAATCCAATGCTTCATTGGTGTGTTTGAAGTGTTTTTCTTTTTGCAGGTTTAAGACCACATTTTTGGTATACATTAATTGGCGCCAATCGTGGGGCAACCCACAAATTTCTAACAAATTTTTTGTAGGTTCACGCCCATATATTCTAGTGTATATGTGGACCTTTCTAATCTAATTTGTCTTACTTTCTCTTAGCACATGGAATCACTAGAATAGTGCATACCTTCTCTAGAGTAGCACTTTTGTAACAGGAAGAGAGCTAATTTTTGTAACACAAGGAAATTTTAGGCTTGTAAAGCCCACCATATGAACTAATTTTTGAGAGGTTTTTGTAGGTCTAATATTTTGTTGTTGGTTCCAAGGAGTTAAAGTAGATTTGGATTTCTTTTCTCAAAATTTTCTATTACAAAGGGATTTTAAAAAAAAGAACTGACTTTTAATTTGCAAGGACCTAAAAAGAACCTTATCATTTCTTTGGTGTTTAAAACAAGACCTCACTTTTTGTATTTTGCAAAAGGTTAAAAAGAACTACAAACAAACCTTTATTTTTGCAAAGTCAGAAAGGATCTCACTTTCATTTTGGTGCAAACTAAAAAGAACCTCATCATTTCTTTGGTGTGTAAAACAAGACCTCATTTTCTATTTTGCAAAAGGTTAAAAATAACTACAAACAAACCTTTATTTTTGCAAAGTTAAAAAGGATCTCAGTTTCATTTTGGTGCAAACTAAAAAGAACCTCATCATTTCTTTGGTGTTTAAAACAAGACCTCACTTTGTATTTTGCAAAAGGTTAAAAAGAACTACATACAAACCTTTATTTTTTGCAAAGTTAAAAAGGATCTCACTTTCATTTTGGTGCAACAAAATAAAAAGAACCTCATTGACGATTGGTTACAAAATTTTATTTTGTTGACTAGGTTTATTTTCTAAAGTTTTGAAACACACATTTTTCTATGAAGGGCTAAATGGAACACCATGCTTGTTGGAGCAACATCTCCAAAATAGGACCTAGAAAACCATTGCTTTGGAAAGTTAAAAATAACTTTGTTTACTTTGTCTTAAAGTGGTAGGTATATGCTCTCCCCTTAATTGGGTGATCAAAAAGACAAATCCACTTTTTCATTACTTTATTTACTTTCAAAGCATTAAAACCTTGTGAAAATATCAAGGCTTTGTTCTAAAAGTTTTAATGCTTTGAAAGTAAATAAAACGATGGAAACGTGGATTTGGCTTTTTGATCACCCAATTAAGGGGAGAGCATATACCTACCACTTTAAGACAAAGTAAACAAAGTTCTTTTTAACTTTCCAAAGCAATGATTTGCTAAGTCCTATTTTGGAGATGTTACTCCAACAAGCATGGTGTTCTTTTTAGTCCTTAATAGAAAAATGTGTTTCAAAACATTGGAAAATAAACCTGGTCAACAAAATAAAATCGTGTAACCAATCGTCAATGAGGCTCTTTTTATTTTGTACCAAAGAAATTGAGGTTCTTTTTAGTTTGCACGAAAATGAAAGTGGGATCCTTTTTAACATTGCAAAAAAAAATGTTTGTTTGCAGTTCTTTTTAACCTTTTGCAAAATAGAAAACAAGGTCTTGTTTTAAACACTAAAGAAATGATGAGTTTTTTTTTAGTTTGCACCAAAATGAAAGTGAGATCCTTTTTAACTTTGCAAAAATAAAGGTTTGTTTGTAGTTCTTTTTAACCTTTTGCAAAATAGAAAACAAGGTCTTGTTTTAAACACCAAAGAAATTATGAGGTTCTTTTTAGTTTGCACCAAAACGAAAGTGAGATCCTTTTTAACTTTGCAAAAATAAAGGTTTGTTTGTAGTTCTTTTTAACTTTTTGCAAAATAGAAAGTGAGGTCTTGTTTCAAACACCAAAGAAATGATGAGGTTCTTTTCAAGTCCTTGCAAAATAAAAGTCGGTTCTTTTTTTAAAATCCCTTTGTAAAATAAAATTTTGAGAAAAGAAATCAAAATCTTCTTTAACTCCTTGGAACCAACAATAAAATATTAGACTTGCAAAAACCTCTCAAAAAATTAGTTCATATGGTGGGCTTTACAAACCTAA
The DNA here is from genome assembly GCF_030272615.1 of Cryptomeria japonica. NCBI lineage: Eukaryota > Viridiplantae > Streptophyta > Pinopsida > Cupressales > Cupressaceae > Cryptomeria > Cryptomeria japonica. Next base: position 99,971,062 of record NC_081414.1, read on the forward strand.
AATTTCCTTGTGTTACAAAAAATAGCTCTCTTCCTATTACAAAAGTGCTACTCTGGAGCAGGTATGCACTATTATGATGATTCCATGTGCTAAGAGAAAGTAAGACAACTTAGATTAGAAAGGTCCACATATGCACTAGAATATTTAGGCGTGAACCTACAGAAAATTTGTTAGAAATTTGTGGGTTGCCCCATGGTGGGCACCAATAAATGTATGCCAAAAATATGGTCTTGAACCTGTAAGAAGAAAAACACTTCAAACACACCAATGGAGCATTGCATTAGAGTTAGAAATCATAAACAAGTTAGTGGATTTAAAACTCCTAAAAACACCTCATTGTCCTCTATCTCTAAAGATCTTCAAGATTCAAGGTGGCCCTCACTTGGAAGAGAACTTGATCTCTTAGATCACAACCTAGAGAACAAGATTTTAGTGATGTGCTAAGATCAAAATGGATGCAACTAAGATCTTAGCTAAGATGAGATGATGGATGAAGATAGGATGCAAGATGCAAGACTAGATGATTAGGATGTTAAATGTATTCCAAATTGAAGATTAAATGATGCTAGATGAGTTAATTAAACTAGATGAGTATAAAATAATATGAGATAATATGCAATTAAGTAGATGATATGCTAAAATGAAGCTAAAATGCTAATGCTAATGCTAAATGGCTTGGATGCTTGAAGATGTCTTGAATGCTTGAAGATGACAAGATAAGCTTTTTAACTTGCAAAATGACTATAATTTAGATGCACAAGATTGAGATATGAATTGAAGGAGAAACAAGCTCTATTTATAGAAGAATTGGAGAATTGGATGGCCATGATTGAATTGGCTTAAGGAGGGTCAAGATTGAAAATTATCAATCCATGTGAGATTTTCAACCCAATCACCATGTTGACAAGTGTCACCATGAGATTGCTTGAGAGGAGAGGGAGGAGGCATTAAATGTTGTAGAAGACTTAATGGTTAATCCCATGTGGGTAAATTCATGGAATAAAGATTTTATCCAATGAATAAAGATATTGTCCAATAGACAGAATCTTGTGCAAAGCTCAATGTGTTGAAAATGTGAAGTTTTGCAAGAGCATTAAAAGCTCTTTGGAGACCTTGGAGGTTATCTTGTTGGAAGTTAGATAACCTTCAATACTTTTGTGAGAGTCCTACAAATCTGGGGAACTCAACAAAGTTAGCTTGTTAAAAAGATAAAACTTTAAATGCATTTAGAAGACTTTCTTCCAAAATTATAAGTGACTTCCCCAAAATTTAGGGATGTGACCATGATAGAATGATTAGACTAATTAAGTGGGTTTTGAGAGGTTCTAGAAGAATGCTTAGGAACTTAATAGAAAATGTAGGAGAATGCAAGTGGGAGAAATAAGATTTTTTGATTAAGTGAATGAATATCATATAGCGGTAACATTATGGGTGAATTTTCGCAGTCTAGGGTTTAGATACAAAATTTGAGCTGGGGCGAAGATGCCCTTGATGATCCTCTTCCTCCCTTGGATCCCTTTGGTCTGCAAGGTGATCATATTCCTCAATGGGTATTTCAGAATGGGAAGTGGGTTGATGTGCTTGCTCTGGAGAAGCAAGAATGGCATCGTAGGGATAGTAGGTGGCCAAGGTCTAATTACTTCAAGGGTTTTTTTTCATTCGCAGAAGAGGAAAGTCACTAAGCCTAAACCTTCAAATTTTCAGCGAAATGGGGGTTTTGGAAATAACCCTAAAAATGTTGTGGGCTCTGGAAAGGCGACTATTGAAAATTCCATAGGGGTTTTATGACCATCTTTGGCTACTGCAGTAACTCTTGATAAGGACAAGCCTTTGGGTAAGGAGAATTCAATGGATAAAGTATGGCTGGTGATTCCCTATATATCTGCGACTGAAGCCCCATTCGATAAGAAAGCTAGGGAGTTGCATTCTTTGGCTGTATTAATTTAGGTTTGGGGAGATAATATTTTTCTCTCAAAGCTTCATCATAAAATTCATGCACTCTAGTATGGTACGCTTTATTTATCAGGTTCTCTCTTCAAGTTCTTTCATTGTTATTTTTTATTCTGAGGGTGCTAAACAACAGGCCCTTGAAAAGTCATTTTTCTAGTTTGGTCGTAATTTAGTTTTTGTAGAGAGATGGAAACCTTTATTTTTAACTTCTGAGAATATTGTTAAAACTATCCCTACTTGGTTTTCACTTCCTGGGCTTCCATATGTATTTTTTGATCCTGATATTTTACAAAGAATTGGGGATTCCTTTGGAAAGTTTATTCATTCGCATTTGGTATTTGAGGATGGGGTTTTTAGGGTTAAGATTTGTGTGTTACTTACCTCATCCTTTGTTATTCCTTTCAATTGTAATTTAAAGTTTATTGATGGGATTTGGCGACAAAGCATTGTTCATGATTTTGTTTGGTTTGTTAAGTCATCTGTGGTTATGGATTCTCCTTTATTTGTTACCCTTAAAGGTTTGTCGTTTGATGACAAGGTGGTTCGACCCTCAAAATCTGCTAATAAAGGTGCTGGTAACCTTGATTCTTCTATCGGTCATGAAAATCGAAGGCACCTTGATTGCTACCCTGTTTGCCCGTCAAAGTTAAACAATCCTATAGGGGTTTCTATTCAGGAGAAATCTGTCCCTCTTGGGGATGCATCTCTCCCTGTTGAGGATGTTTTACAGAAAGCTAATGACCCTGTTGGAATAGATTCTCACCTAGGGCTCCCTAATGAAGGGGGAGCGATTATGAATTCTGCTAAACCTACCCAAGGACTTGGGGGTGGATCGCCTCAGGGGGAGTCTGGCCCTTTGGTTCATGGGTTTGTTCGCCTTTTCTTGCTTTGGATGAGGGTTTAATTTCTCAAGTTCAGAGGCTTGTATCTGAACATACTATCACTTTGAATAATGATGTTACTAATAAGGTGGTTGATGCGATTGATCAGGATTTGGTTAATTTGAATTCTTCCTTGTTTATCCCCCCAACTTGCAATCTTTTTAAAATTCTCTCTCTGGATAAAGCTTTGGATTGTGAGGGTGCTTTGTGTGTGGTCAATAAGGTCAAATTTGATCATGTAATTAACAAGCCTTTGGTGCAAACTCCTTTGTCTGCTTCCTCTCCATTAACTTGTCCTATGAAGCGGGGTAGGAAGCCAAAGGCGTTTTATACTCAGTTGGAAATAGATGCCAGAATTCAGTCTACTCTTTTGAGCCCGGGTTCTGGTTCTGCGAAAAGGAAAAAAAAAGTTTAGTCCTCCTTTTACAAGGTCGGTTGCTTCCAAATGCAGTCTTTAGGCATCTTTTGGGGTGGGTAAAGTTGGTTTTGGTGATTCTATTGTAAAGAGGGGAGATAATGCCTCCCCTCGAGGACAATGAAGGTCATTTCTTGAATGTTAGGGGCTTAAACGCCCCTAACAAGATACGCTTGATTAAGTCACAGTTGGACTTAATGAAGTGTGATGTTCTTATGTTGCAAGAAACTAAATTAAGTGTGCAAGGTGCTGAGTTTTTGTTTTCTAATTGGAAGGCTTGGAAATTTTGTGTTTTCCCCTCTGCAGGGGCTTCTAGAGGTTTAACTTTTCTTTGGAATGACGTTTCTACTGAATTATCTCTAGTTGTTTCTTCTCCTTTCTGGATGTTGGCATTGGTAAAAAGAAAGGTTTCTAATGTTAAATTATGGTTATTTAATGTTTATGGTCCGATGTCTATCTTGGGGAAAAGAACTCTCTGGGATTCTTTAACTGTTATCTCCTCCCCCCTTCGGGGGCAGTTTGTGATTTTTGGTGGAGATTTTAATGCTAAACTTGGGGGCATTTTACCAAACAAACGTATTGTGGATGATTTTGATACTTTTATTTAGAATAATTGTTTGTTGGATTGTAAAACTTTAAATGGTCCTTTTACTTGGACAAACTTGAGGAAGGATTTTTCACAGATTGCTAAAAGACTTGACCAGTTTTTTATTTTTGAAAATTGGATTTCTTCGGATGTTGATGTTGTTGCTATGGTTTTGCCTAATTTAGACTCTGATCATTTCCCAATTACGTTGTCTATTTTAGATGATAGGGCTCCTCGAAAAACTTCATTTAAATTTGAGCCTATCTGGTTTAGAGATCCTTCTTTTCTGAAGCTCTTGGAATCTTGGTGGGCCTCGACCCCTTTTATTTCTGGAACTAGAATGTTTCATTTTGTCAAAAAAAATTCATTTATTAAAGAAAAGATAAAGTCCTGGAATGTCTTGCATTTTAAAAATATTTTTTCTGAGAAATCTAGAATTCAGAAGGAGCTTGAAGCCTTAAATACTATGGTTATGAATATTGGGATTGTTAGAGTTATCTTGTATTAGCTAATAATTATTTATTTAATTATTAGTCTATTATACTGTATGCTTAAGCTAAACTTAGGCATTTAATAATATTGTAGGTATTTAATAATTATTCTAATTATTAAATACTCTTTATCCCTTTAGGGTTTCTTTAGGGTTGCACATCTTTAGGGTTTCTATTCTCCTATCATAAGGATTGTATTGTAACTTTTCTTTTTCAATTCCCTCTTTGAAATGATAATCTTTTCTTCAGAGCCTTTTTTGTGTTATGTCTCCAATCTTCTCTTGTGACTGGTATTTTGCTTGCAAATGCTCTTGGGATCTCAGAAGTTGTACTTTCTCAACTTCTTCATGGTATCAGAGCATGAAGAACACCACTGAAGCATGAAATAGTTGCAAAAAATGTCAAATAGTAACTGCTGATCTATAGAACATGACCAAGTAGAGAAGATTGTAATCTACATGAGTGTCCTCAAATGACACTACTCGAATCAGATGGCAAACAAAGGCAAACAACTGAAATCAAAGATACAGATGGCATGAAACACCATAGCCTAAAGAGCTGATCAATCGAACCAAGGAATCATTAGAACAAAAGGACAAACTTCCCCATAATGCTTAAAAGGGAGAGGGATAGGTACACTGAAAAGAACAACCAACAAGAACTGCATGACGAAGAACCAGGAACATCGAAGGTGTAGAGAAAGTACATAGTGTCATGAAAGGAACACTCACTTGAAACACATCATGAGGCTAATGTCGTGGAAGGAACAATCACGTGACAAAGGTAGATGGCAAACAAAGGCAAACATCAATCCCCCCATGACACTTTATAAGTAGTGCATGTACAGTAAGGCACAAGATGTGCAAGATCTCAAGTATACAATGCATGATCACACTTTATCTTAGTGTGTTTACATAAATAAAATGCTACAATGATTAAAAGAGACAAAAGACTGGAAACAAAAAGACCAACCAAAGACAAGACATCCTACTCAAAGAGAGAGATCCCAGGACCTGAAACATCTAAGATATTCACTAGAGTGCTGAAAAAATAAACCTGAATAAAATATACATAGAGTAGAATTTGGAAAGAAAACTCATGTGAATGGAAAGAACACAGAACAAGCTTGCCAACGATATAAAGTTTTTGAAAAAAAGGGTTTAGATGCTCAAGTTATGTCTCTCAGAGTGCAGAAAAGAACCTCTAGCTTTGAGAGAAAAAAATGTCATCAAAAAAGAAAAATCAAAAGTTCAAACCTCAAGATTTGGATAGAGCATGGAAAGATGTTTTTGACGATATAAGGTTTTTGAAAAAGTGCCTCCGTATGTCCAAGTTACAGCGAAAAGAAAAAAAACCCTTCTTGTAGGGTATAAATAAGGTTTTAAAAAAATAAAAAATAAAAATTTGATGAAAATTTTCTGACGCATTTCCAGGTATAGTTGTACAGATTTTTGTGTCTCGTAAAGTGTGTCAAAGAAAAAATCATGACCGAAATGCCCTTGTCACTGAAATAGGTCAAATTATATATCAAAATTCGTGGAAACGATCTCTTGAATCCAACTATGAGGTCCTTTTGGCACCAAAATGTACCAAAAACTAAGCTACCCCCCAAAATGGAAAAAATCAACTGCACAAACCACCAAATACACAGATGTGAAGAACAAGGCCCAAAATCTCTCATGAAGAGAATAGGGGCATGCAAATCTAGAGCTCTAATAACATATTGGAGCTCTGATGCCTCATAAGGCTTTGCACCAGTTGACTCTTGAGGAGGCCTGGTCCCATGTCAAGCCTAGTGTTTCTTCATTCCGAGTTTTTGGTAGTGAGGCTTGGGCATTTATTCAAGATGCTCAGAGGAAAGCCATGGAGAGGAAGAGTCGATCACTCTTTTTTATTGGCTATTGTGAGGATGTTAAGGTGTACAAGTTATTTGATCCTGATTCCAGAGAGGTCATTTTTAGGCAGGATGTCCAGTTTGATGAGCGCCTTCCTCAGATGGATTCTCCATCAGCAGCTTCTCCCTCACTGCCTCCTCCTCCCTCTTCATCTTTTGAGGATTCTTTCTTCCTTGAGGATGATGCAAATGATGGTCCACCTTCACCACCACCATCACCACCACCACCACCACCACCACCACCCACTACTCAGCCTTGGCCCAAGTGGGCCCGATTTATAGTTGATGTTGCTAGTTCTATGGCAGGTGATCCTACTGACACTCGTTGTACTCATGCATAGACATTCGGTTCTAATCTTTTGATTCATGTCATTTCAGACGATCCTCAAAAATTTTCAGAGGTGATAGGTCACCCAAAGTGGGATAGGGCCATGGATGAGGAGTATTCTTCTTTGATGAAGAATCATACTTGGGATATTTGTTCTTTTCCGAAGGGAAGAAAGTTGGTTTGGTGCAAGTGGGTGTATCGTACCAAGTATGTTGCAGATGGTTCTATTAATAAGTATAAGGCTCATCTTGTTGCAAAGGGGTTTTATCAGGTGAAGGGTATTGATTACTCTGAGACCTTTTCTCTTGTCACCAAGATGAATTGTATTCGCTTTGTAGTTTCTTTGGCAGCTTCACAAGGATGGATAGTTTTTCAAATGGATGTGAAGAGTGCTTTCTTGCATGGAGACCTTCATGAGGAGATCTATATGGAGCAACTTTAGGGATTTGTGTAGGATTTCTCTTTGGTTTGTAGACTTCGATGTTCATTATATGGTCTCAAAAAGGCTCCTCGAGCCTGGTATGAGAAGATGGACTTCTTGTTTTTCACACTCTTTTACACGTTGTCATTCTGATCCTATAGTCTACATTCAGCATCAGGGGGATGATATAGTTATTCTTTTTCTCTATGTTGATGATCTTATCATTACCAGTAGCTCATCCTCCTTGATTTGGGATATTCAATGAGCCTTGATGGAGTAGTTTGAGATGATAGATTTTGGCCTTCTGTACTATTTTTTGGGCCTATAGGTTATTCAGTCTTCCGATGGGATTTCCATACTTCAGTAGAAGTATGCTCTTGATATGCTTCACATATTTGACATGCTTACTTGCAAGCCTGCTCCCACACCATTTTAGTCAGGTGTTTTTTTGTCTACCACTTGTTCTACACCTTCTGTGGATTCTACCTTATATACGTAGTTGGTTGGCAGTTTATTGTACCTGACCCATACCCACCTGAATCTTTCGTTTGTGGTTAGTATTGTCTCTTGGTTCTCTCATGATCCTCATGAGAGCCATTGGCAAGAAGCCAAATGTATTTTGAGGTACGTTCGGGGCACTACAGAGTTTGGCATTCACTATACTTTAGGATCCCCTCACATTGTTGGCTTCACTGATTCAGATTGGGATGGTGATGCTCAAGATCAAAAGTCTACTTCTGGCTTTGTTTTTTGCCTTAGTTCTGGTCCTATCACATGGTCTTGCAAGAAGCAATTTGCAATTGCATTATCATCTACAGAGGCTGAGTACTGAGCAACAGTGTTAGCTAGTCAAGAGGTTTTATGGCTTCGACAGTTGATGACTGAGTTTGGGTTTCCTCCTGATAGTCCCACTATTCTTTGGTGTGACAATCAAAGTGCCATTCACCTTTCCCGCAACCTAGTGGAGCACCAGAGGTCTAAACACATTGAGCTTCACATGCACTTCATCAGACAGTTGATTCAGGATGGCTTTCTCATCTTGGAGTACATTCCTACAGAGGAGTAGGTTGCTGACATCTTCACTAAACCTTTTGCATCTCTACGCTATCTTCAGTTGCGCTCTATGCTTGGGGTGAAGGAAGTTGTCCTTGGGGGGGTCTCATTGAGGCCTCCCTTCCTTCATGTTCTTTTTTGCATGCTTTTCCCATCTCTTTTTGGAGTAGATTTTTTTCCCATGTGGTTTTCTCTATTTCTCCGTTTCATAGAGATTTGGTTGTGATTGGGTACCTCATAAGGCCTTGTTGTCGGGACCCAAATTTTCCTTCTTCTTGTAGTTGCATTTTGTTTTCCTGTATTCAGTGCTTTTAGCTACTCCCTAAGTTCATCTTAAGGGGGGGTGTTAGAGTTATCTTGTATTAGCTAATAATTATTTATTCAATTATTAGTCTATTATACTCTACACTTAAGCTAAACTTAGGCATTTAATAATATTGTAGGTATTTAATAATTATTCTAATTATTAAATACTCTTTATCCATTTAGGGTTTCTTTAGGGTTGCACATATTTAGGGTTTCTATTCTCCTATCATAAGGATTGTATTATAACTTTTCTTTTTCAATTGCTCTCCGAAATGATAATCTTTTCTTCAGAGCCTTTTTTGTGTTGTCTCCAATCTTCTCTTGTGACAAGTATTTTGCTTGCAGATGCTCTTGGGATCTTAGAAGTTGTACTTTCTCAACTTCTTCAGGGATGGACTCTGTTGCCTTTGCTAAACATAAATTGTTAAACTCTTAGCTTGAGGAAGTTCTTTCTCGTGAAGAAATCTATTGGCGGCAGAAGTCTAGGAATTTATGACTTGTTGAAGGAGATAGAAACACTAAATTTTTCCATTCATCTACCAAAATAAAACATCAGAGGAGTAGGATTTCTTGTATTCAAGATTCTTATGGGGTATTTCTCTCTGAGGAGAAGGATATTGCCTCTAAGGCTATCAAGTTTTTTAAATCTTTGTTGACTGAAGAAACTTATGCTTTTGATGATAGTTTTGCTTTAGTTATTCCTCAACTTATTTTTGCAGACGATAATAAAATGCTAATGGCTCCTTTTTCCAGTCACGAGGTTAAAGAGGTTTTTTTTCTATGGCGCCTGACAAGGCTCCAGTTCCAGATGAGTGTACTACTCTGTTCTTTCAAAAGTGTTGGTCTTTTCTTGAGGATGAGCTTCTTCTTGTCTTAGAGGAGGCTAGGTGTAACAGGTCTATTCTGGAAGAATTAAACACTAATCTTATTGCCATCATTCCTAAAATAGAGAATTCTATGTCTTTTGTAGATGTTCGTCCAATTGCTTTATGTAATATATTAAATAAGATAATTACTAAGGCAATCTCTATGAGACTTGCCAAGCTCACCCCCAAGATTATTTCGGGTGAGAGGGTGGTTTTTTTCCTGGTAGGGAGACTATAGAAAGGGCCATTGTGGCTCATGAGGTTTTTCATTCCATCTCTCATCTTTCTATTCCTGATATGATTCTTAAGTTAGATATGATGAAATCTTATGATAGGGTTAGTTGGCAGGCTCTATCATCCGTTCTTAAAAGTTTGGTTTTGGGTCAAGTGGGTGAGATGGATTAATGCATGTATTTCTACTGCTAGGTTTTCTATGATTTTGAATGGCTCCCCATGTGTTTTTTTTGCTTCTTCCAGAGGCCTTAGGCAAGGAGATCCTTTGTCTCCTTTCTTGTTTATTATCTTGGCTACAAGGGAGACTGGTCTTTGGAAGGGTATTAGTATCCCAAATATGGTTGTTAGACACTCACATTGTCTTTTTGCTAATGATACTTTACTATTTGGACATGCCACTATGAATGAGGCAAAAGTTATTAGTAAGATTATAAGAGATTATTCAGCTTTCTTTGGTCAGAAGGTGAATAGTGCTAAAATTAAGGTTTTTTTTTTTAATGTTTTTCCCTTGGTACAGTCGAGGTTGGTTAACTTTTGGGGTTTTAATGCTAGTCACTTTCCTTGCAAGTTTTTAGGGATTGCTTTTTATACTAGTTCTAAAAAACATAACTTTTGGGAAAGAATCTTTGCTTCTGTTGCATCAAGGATTCTCTCTTGGACTCACAAGTGGCTTACTTTCCCAAGTAAGATAGTGCTTATTAAGGTTGTTTTGAATGTGGTTCCTATTTATCTAATGTCTGTTTTAAAGGCTCCGAAGAAAGTAGTTACTAATTTGCAGTCAATTCTGAGGTCATTCTTGTGGAATGATAATGTGAATAATAGGGCTCAAATTCCTTTGGTGGCTTGGGATAAGGTTTTCTCTTTGAAGGATAGGGGAGGTGTTGGTATTAGAGATTTAGGTAAGTAAAATTTGGCTTTAGGAGCTAAGTTAGTGTGGAAATTATATATACAACCTTCTTCTAAGTGGGCATCTATTTTGTTTGCTAAATATTTAGGAGATTGTCCCAGGGAGACTATTTTTATTGCCTCCTCGCTTCCCAAGGGTTCTGCAATTTGGAATCATGTATGAATGTAGATGTGTCATTCTTCCTAGTTTATCTTGGCTTGTGCACAATGGTCAAAAAGCTATATTTTGGGAGGAGATTTGGAATGGTTTTTCTGCTCTGACTAGTCTTAGAGATTGGTCGATTCTCATGTCTCAATTAAAATCTTCTTAGGGAATTTTTGTGGCTGATTATTTTTATGTGGATTTGTCTAGTCCTCTGCTGGTTGTTAGATGGAAATCAATAGATTATTTCCCGGTTGATCAAGAGCTCAAGTCTGCATATGTTGAGGAGTTAAGTAAGCATCAACTTGTCTTTTCGGATTCTGATGATGAGCTAATTTGGGTTCATTCTAAGTCTGGGGAGTATTCGATTAAAGATGGATACAAGTATTTGTCTGATAATTGTAGGGGGGATGTATTGCCCTCTATCCTTTTTTGGCATATTGCCCATCTTCCAAAAGTAGGAGCTTTTGCATGGCTGGTTGTCCAGGATAGAGTTCTCACGGGTATGCGGTTGGATAGACTTGGCATCGTTGTTGTCTTTCCTTGTGTTTGTGTGGTTGTTCTTTGGAATTAGTTGATCATCTTTTTCTTCACTGTCCTTTTTCTTTAGATTGTTGGTATTGTCTATTTAATAAATTAAATTGGTCTCCGACATTATTTGGGGATTTACAGTCTCAGTTTAGGGGTTGGTCGTCTTTATGTTCATCTTCTTTTTATGCTTGTTTGTGGATTATTGCCCGTTCTATTCTGATTTGGAAGATTTGGCTGGAAAGGAACAATGGAATCTTTAGGAAGAAGGTTTCCTCATTGTTAGATGTTCTTTTCTGTATTGAGAAATCCATTTCTGAATCTGCTTTGGCTTTTATTTACAAAGGTCTAAGCTCTAGATACACTTTCACCTCTTGGTATAGCTGGATCATGAGGCATTGGCCGAATTTGCATTTACTTCCCTCTCAGGGAGGAATTTCTAAGAAAAATATTTCTTCAATTAACAAAAAATAGGTGTTTTGGTTACCGCCTCCCTGGTTCAAGTTTAAGTTAAATTTTGACAGTGCTTCTCATGGCAACTCGGGGAAATCTTCTATTGGGGTGGCGGTTACTGATGATAGTTCCAAAGTTATTAAAGTTAGGTGTCAGTGTATTCCAGATGGGACTAATAATGTGGCGAAAATTCATGCTCTCTCTGTTGGGTTAGATTTGTTAATTTCATTAAATCTTAAAGATGTTGTGATTGAAGGAGGTTCTTTAGATATCTTTTATGCGGCTACTAATCGAACTTATAATTCTTGGTATTTACAATACTGGTTGGATAAGGTTTGGTTGTAGCTTAAGTTCTTTAACTCTTTTTCTATTTCTCATTGTTATAGAGAAGCCAATTTCGTCGCTAATGTTTTGGTGAATAAGGCCTTAAATGAGAATATTCAAACTTTGGTAGATATTGATGAGAGTTGTTTGCCTTGTTTGCCTTCGAAGTCTTAAGTTTTCCTTTCGATCATACTCTTTAGCTTTGCCCCGACCATGCATTTTGCTTGGAATTGTTAATATGTATGCATTTTAGTGGGATGATGTAAGGGGCCTTTTTTCCCTCTTTACTTTATTACATTAAGTTTGCATACTTGTTCATAATTTCAAGGGATGTGTTGGCTGGTTCTTAGCTCTTGAGTTCATTTGTTTCATGGGGTACTGTACTGATTGAGGGGTCTTCTCTTATTTGCCTTATCATATCTCTTGTACTGTCATGCTCGCATGATATCTCTGTTACTTGGCATTGTTTAATGATTATCATCCTCAGATATGGCAGCTTGCATGATATTTTTGTTTCTTGGCTTTGTTTAATGATTATCGTCCTCTGAGGTGGAGGCTTGTGTGTGCTTGTTGGCACGGTGATTGAGATATGGCTCGTGTGGATATCTGACCTTGTATCATTTCCTGTCATTTAATGGTTGTTAGTCCAATGCTTGCTTATTAATGATGCTTCTCATTTCTTTTTATGTAGGCATTGTTTATTAATTGTCTTCCTCAGAGGTGGCAGCCTGTGTGTGCTTGTTGGTACGGTGTTTGGGATATGGCTCGTGTGGATATTTGATCTTGTATCACTTATGTTATACTTGTATCATTCTATGGTTGCTTGTGCGATAAGCTTACGTATTAATGATGCTTCTCTTCTCTTTTATGTGCTCGTGACATTATGCTTTGTGTCTTATTTCCTTGCGATTTTCTTGTGATGGAGGCTGTTGGTTACAAAATTTCTTTGCATATTAAGAATTATGATTTTTTAGTATCCTCATGCCTTTGATGATGAGAAGCTCGACAGGTTGTTTAAACTTCATTCTTCGGAGTTTTCTCTTGCTATCCGCAAGGTGGTGGGCAGACGGTGGTTGGTGGAGAATGCTAATATTTTTCTTGTTGAAGTTGCTTCTCATTTTATTACTATGTATGGATATGCTCTTGGATGCTTCTTTGGTTTGGGCATTATTGGACGCATACTTTCATCCCTCTTTTTATTTTGCTTCTAATTTGGATAATGCTTCGTCTTCTTATCATTTTGAGCTTGGTGCTTTTCCTTATGGTGGTTTTTTACCTCGGTCTAAATTACTATCTAATGGTTGGCATTGTGAATTAATTTCACTCTTAAGAGGTGGTTTGATTTCTGACATATATGATGACACGATGTTTTCTCTTGTATCTTTTTTAGATCATGTTTCTCCAGATACTTTGGTTGCGGCTGTAAATGTTTTTTTAGGTATACATTTCCTCATTGATTCGATGAAGGTTGTCTCTTCCGAGAATAGTTGAGCCTTTGCAGGTGGTTGCTCTGGATATTCAAGTTGTGGTTGCTTCCTAGTCTGAGGGGATGTTGGCCCCTCTAGATGAGGGTTCTAGTACTTGGTTTCTACACTCCTGATGCTTGTTTGCTTCACCTCTTTTTTGGCAATTTTGTATCTACTACACGGGTTTTGGGGGGCTGGGTATCATCTTTGTAACTGGTATTGGCTTATATGGCTTTTTGGGATGGGATTGGGCTGGTTTGGAGATTTCACTTCTCTATTTTCAATGTAAACAGTCATATTATCTTCCCAATGGGATTTTTATGAGCAAGACCAGAGGTTTTCTTTGCGTGGTTCTTTCCTACCAGTGCTCTTTGAACCAGGATTGTATAAATTTATAATTAATAAAATTAGTGGTCCTCCACTTTTATTGAAAAAAAAAAGATTTATTTCAACTAAAATGAATGCAACTTGCATTTGGATAGATATTTAATTAAATATTAATTTATTTAAATGTGAATGTGAATTTTGGATTTTATTTAAATAAATCTTAATTTATTTAAATGAGAAAAAAGGGGGATATAGCATTAAATGCTTGAAGACTTTGAGGGAAACCATTAAAGGCTTAAGAAGACTTTAAGGGAAACCATTAAAGGTTTGAGAAGACTCTAGAAGGAAGCCATTAAATGTTTGAAGACTTTAAGGGAATCCATTAAAGGTTTCAAGTGGGTGGGGATAAATAGGATTTCAAATAAATTATTTATTTATTTAAAATTGTGGTGAAACTTGCATTTGTAGGAAAATGCAAGTGGGTGGAGGAAAATAGGATTTTTTAGATAAAATAAAAGATTTATTTTGGTCAAAAGAAGATGCAACTTGCATATATTGTAAAATACAAGTGGTGTGAGGGAAATAGGGATTTTTAATTAAATGTAAATTTAATTAAATGGGAAATGAGATTTTAATTAAATGTTGAATTTAATTAAAATGGAAAGGGGATTTTAATTAAATGTTGAATTTGATTAAAATGGCTAGAAGGGGATATTTAATTAAATGTTGAATTTAATTAAAATGGCTAGAAGGGGATATTTAATTAAATGTTGAATTTTATTAAAATGGTTAAAAGGAGATATTTAATTAAATGTGGACCTTTCAAAAGCCGCATTCTCTTGACATTCTTGGAGAAGTTCTTCGGTGATCTTTGTTTCTCCCATATTTGCATATTCATCAAAAGGATTGGACAATATACGATTCATGCTTGATTCTGGTTGTGATTCCTTCTTTTTGTTTCTCTGAGATTGAGTGACAACGGGTATTAATATATCTCTATAGTAATGAATTCTTATTCTTGTATTGGGGTTCTTGGTGGAGTTGGTGGCTCAGATCGAGCTTCGTTGTACGTGACAAGTGTAGTCACATAAATCTGTCCATTTAATTAAATGAATATTTACTATTTATTTGATTAATGAACCCACTAGCCAACAATTAATTAAATTAATATTTAATTAATTCATCCTCAACCATTCTCCTATTAATTAAATAAATTATTCAATTTATTTCAATTAATTCATTAAACTAAATTCACAATCAATTAAATGAATAAATCCAACTTATTTAATTAACCTCTTTCTTGTCTTTAGATGTGTAGTACCACATTTAAAACACTTTGTTGGTGAAGCGGCCACCATGGTTCAAATCCCTGTTGGGCCTTTGTGCTCGCAAGGCCTTGTGCCTTCGCTTGGTCATTGTGCTTGCGGATTTGAACAAGTGAAGTGTGGCGATGAGGTCCCCCGTTTGTGGCCTCACTAGTTCATAGCTCCAGGTCAAAAGCGTTTACACCTTATTTAAAAATAAAAAAATTAACCTCTTTCCTCTTTTAAATAAATAAGTTATTTAAATCATTAAATCCCCCCCCACTTGCATTCTCCTACAAATGCAAGTTGCAACCACAAGTTGAAATAAATTAATTTTATTTTAATTTAAATCCTATTTTCCCTCACCCACCAAACCCACTTGCAATCCTAAATCCCCTTCTAGACCCTTCTAACCACTTTCTAATAATTCATAATTAGTCTAATCCATCCCCTAAATATTGTAACATTCCTAAGAAACTTGGAGTCACTTCTCAAAGCCTTCAAAGTCTTTGAAAAGCACTTAATACTTTATGTGTTCAACAAGATAACCTCTAAAGTTTTCCAAACCACTAATGGCTCTTACATAACCATTTATGGTTAAATCCACTTGCCCCCGTGGTTAGAGACTTTACCTCTAACTCAACCCTCATTTGACCCATGGGTCTCTTCAAGCATTTATTTCTTTGACCATGGTTATCCTCACTAACTCTTGCACAAGAGTTTATCCATTGGATAAAGACATCATTTATTGGATAATGGTTTTATTCTTTCAACTCAGCATTAACCTTACCTCCCAAGTTAACCTTCAAGTCATGTCAAGCATTTAATTCTTATTCCCTCTCCTCTCAAACCATCTCTTGTTAACATTTGTCATCTTGGGATTGGATTGAAAACCCTTACATAGATCATAAACCCATCAATCCTGACCCTTGTTGAGATTATTCAATCTCAACCCTCCATTGCTCCATTTTACCTATAAATAAAGATCATTTCTTCATAATCCAGATCCTAAAAACTTGTATGCATATAACTTATAGTGAATTTTAGAGAGCATTTAGCATAATCATTTACATTTACTCTTTTGGACTAAAATTAACACTAGATTAGATAATATCTCATTTTTAGCATGTTCATGTTTGCATTTTCATGACCTCTTATTTTATAATCTTGAATCTCCATAAGGCATCCAAAAAATAGTGCAAAAAGCTACTGAAAGCTACACTCATTTGGGATCTTGGAGAGGAGAGGAACAAGGGAGGAGAAGCTACAAACATGGTGGAAGACATTTGGAGATGTCTTGTTGCATTTCTTAGACTCATTAAACTTTCTATCTTATGTGTTGTGTCTCTCTTGATATGTTTGATTGGGCTATTGTTTAAATTGTGATTTCTAACACTAATGCTTGGTTTTGTTGCTTTTTGTTTATGTTCGACTTTACATTGTCCTAACAATCTCCTTTTTGCAGAGCATTGATAAGAAACTTTGGAAACAAGGCGGGGTTAATCCTTCCTCCCCTATTAAGGTGTTGGTTGAATGCTTCTATCTGAATGTAAGCCCTACTTCTCAAAGATTCTTTGTCAAATTCGTTGATTTTTCCTTGGATATACAACCGCATATGATGCAAGAATGCGCGATGTGATGTAAAAAGGTGACGGTTGATATAGAGAAATGCATTCCTCTTGATAATTGACTTAGAACTAGGTTATCTCTTCTTCCACTTAGTCTTTTGATGAAGACTTCATTCTTCTCAAAATGTGGGGAGTGGTCATACACAAATGATCAGTGTTGATGTTGATTTTGGATATGGATACTTTGTTTTGGAAACTCAATTTTACTTGTCAAGTAGAAGTTTAGTTTGATTCGCTTCCACGAGAAAGTGTGTCAAATGATATGAGTCAAGTTTCACAATGTAGAAACTTAATTTGACAACTTGAGAACCTAAATAGGTATTTGTTTTGATAGGATTTGTTGGATGGTGGAACCTTTGATCGTCGTTTTGATACTCGTCAATTTTGTTGGATGAAATCTGATCTCAAGATAGTTGAAAATTTGATACCTTTTTCTAAGGGTGCTTAGTTGGATTTTGAAATTCTCTTCTCACTAAGGTTGCTCGTTGCTCTTTGTTTTGAACTTGATTGTTGTATTGATTGATTTGCAAGATATTTTAATGTTTGTGACAAGAAGACATACAACACATGAAAATAGTGGTCATCCCTATGCTAAACATTGAGTGTATGTTTTGTGAGGATGTTTTCAAATCCCCGATGTTATCACTGGGTTGATTTACAACAAAAGACACATAAGATAGACTATTTATTCAAAAGGTTATTGACAATATCATAGCCGACTAGTCTCAATACTCCGTCAGCTCAAATAGTCTTGTCACCCCCTATAGGGCACCCATTTTTTTGCCTTTTGCCAGAAATTAACCCAAAGTTAATTGTTTCATAGTTGAGTAGTTATCTTGGGAGATATATGGTGAGTGATCTTGGGGGTGGATTCTTCCCCACCCTTGCACTATGATATTGCCAATGCATGGCAACTGACTCGGTTCAAAGCTTCTAATGCTAAGGTTTATAGTAAGGATTTCATCTGACGAGACAAATGATAAACTCCATTAAGAGGCCTACCAACCTTTACCAACCTTTAAAACAAAGGCTTTTCACATCACAAGGATACTAGGGGAAGGCTATCAAATACACACTTTCATTGGAGGGGATTTTCATCAGCCTCCACATTTGATTATAGTGGGTTGGTAAACTTGGTGATAAAGTCATTCCCCACTTGGGTCGTACCCTTCACACTAGCCCTTTCGAGGCTTCAAAAAGGCAAGCCCTCTAAAGATTTTAATGGTTTGAAAATAAATAAAGTAATGAAAAAATGGATCTAGCTTTTTGATCACCCAATTAAGGGGAGAGCATATACCTACCACTTTAAGACAAAGTAAACAAAGTTCTTTTTAACTTTCCAAAGCAATGATTTGCTAAGTCATATTTTGGAGATGTTGCTCCAACAAGCATGATGTTCTTTTTAGCCCTTCATAGAAAAATGTGGGTTTCAAAACTTTGAAAAATAAGCCAAGTCAACAAAATAAAATCGCGTATTGGTCAACAAAATGAAAATTGTGTAACCAATCATCAATGAGATTCTTTTTATTTTGTACCAAATAAAATGGGGTTCTTTTTAGTTTGCACCAAAATGAAAGTGAGATCCTTTTTAACTTTGCAAAAAATAAAGGTTTGTTTGTAGTTCTTTTTAACCTTTTGCAAAATAGAAAGTGAGGTCTTGTTTTAAACATCAAAGAAATTATGAGGTTCTTTTTACTTTGCACCAAAATGAAAGTGAGATCCTTTTTAACTTTGCAAAAATAAAGGTTTGTTTGTAGTTCTTTTTAACCTTTTGCAAAATAGAAAGTGAGGTCTTGTTTTAAACACCAAAGAAATGACGAGGTTCTTTTTAGGTCCTTGCAAAATAAAAGATGAAAATTTTGAGAAAAAAAAATAAAAATATACTTTAACTCTTTGGAACTTGCAACAAAATATTAGAGCTGCAAAAAACTCTCAAAAAATTAGATCATATGGTGGGCTTTACAAGCCTAAAATTTCCTTGTGTTACAAAAATTAGCTCTCTTCCTATTACAAAAGTGCTACTCTAGAGCAGGTATGCACTATTCTGATGATTCCATGTGCTAAGAGAAAGTAAGACAAAATAGATTAGAAAGACCCACATATGCACTAGAATATCTGGGCATGAACCTGCAGAAAATTTGTTAGAAATTTGTGGGTTGCCCCACGGTGAGCGCCAATTAATGTATGCCAAAAATGTGGTCTTCAACCTGCAAGAAGAAAAATACTTCAAACACACCAATGAAGCATTGCATTAGAGTTAGAAATCATACACAAGTTAGTGGATTTAAAACTCCTAAAATTGTTCATTGTCCTCTATCTCTAAAGATCTTCAAGATTCAAGGTGACCCTCACTTGTAAGAGCACTTGATCTCTTAGATGACAACCTAGAGAACGAAATTTTAGTGATGTACTAAAATCAAAATGGATGCAACTAAGATCTTAGCTAAGATGAGATGATGGATGAAGATAGGATGCAAGATGCAAGACTAGAAGATTAAGATGTTAAATGTATTCCAAATTGAAGATTAGTTGATGGTAGATGAGTTAATTAAACTAGATGAGTATAAAATACTATGAGATGATATGCAATTAAGTAGATGATATGCTAAAATGAAGCTAAAACGCTAATGCTAATGCTAAATGGCTTGGATGCTTGAAGATGGCTTGAATGCTTGAAGATGACAAGATGAGCTCCTTAACCTACAAAATGACTATAATTTAGATGCACAAGATTGAGATATGAATTGAAGGAGAAATGGGATCTATTTATGGAAGAATTGGAGAATTGGATGGCCAAGATTGAATTGGCTTAAGGAGGGTCAAGATTGAAAGTTATCAATCTGTGTGAGATTTGTTGGCATTTTCATGAAGATTGCATTGATGAACTTTTATGTTGTCATTGATGTCAATTATAACTGGTAATGATGTAATAATATTATTTTGAAACCAGTAGGAAGAGCTAGTGAAGGGAATTGTAATCGGTAAGAGAGCTTGTGAAAGAAACTGGTATTACTAGAGAAGAAGTGAGATCAACCAGTAAACTTTACCTATTGATATGCTAAACCCTAACCGATGAAGTTTGGTGAATCGGTTGTATTGATTTATGATCTAATAATGAGCGGTAATGATTATGACACGTATGCATGTTGTATGAAAAGAGTTTCAAATGGTTTTTGGCACAGAGAGATAATGGTTTTTATCTTGGGAATGAGCAAGTTCATTGCATGTAATGGAAACCGCATGATGAGTTATAGAGTTCAATGAAGCGATGATCAAGGAGTGGTCAAGGTTGTCTTGAATGGTGTGTAGTGATTACTCACTACTACATTTGGGGCTGATTTTTGACTATTTTTCGTCAAAGTGCTGACAAATGAAGCTATTGAAAACTCGTCGTCGGTAATTCTGATAGTACTATCTGTAGCATCGTAAAATTGTGACACTTGCAATTTCGACTGCATTTGGGTCTTCACGATGGCGGTGCAACGTTGAACCTGAATGGAGACCTCGAAACCTGTTTACGACATCAAAAACTGCATCTTTCTACACCTTGGCCTGATCCTCCTTGCACCCTGCTGGTCCCTCAGGACCATGGCGCCCAGCGCCCTGGTCTCTGGCCCTATTTTGGGCCTGGTCTCTTGTTGGGCATCGGGTCTTCAAGTTTGCAATTTGGAAAATAATGTTCCTAGGTCGGCCTAAGGTCGGAAAAATCAGTCTCCTAACCCTAATTGACAAGTATATAAACTACATTTCCTCTTCCATTTTAAGGAGGAAAAACAGATGTGTGCAAGAGGCGGAAGCGATAGACAAACATTCAAGCATTCAAGCATTCCTTCAAGCAATTGAGCATTCTAGGTCTCCATTCAAGGCTAAGTGTTGCATTCAAGACAAGGATTCAACCATTGAAGAGGAGATCACCTACAAACATACAACATACAACATCATTACACCTTCGCATGTAAGAATACAAACATTCTTACAACAAGGTATCAGTACTTGATTACATTACAAACATTTACATTTACAGTATTCTCATTTCTTGGTTAATTCCAAAATCAGGGTTTGACCTGAAGGCAAACCCCTAATCCCTAACCCCCCAATCGTCCTCTCTTTTCTGTGTGTAGGTTGCAGGTACGCGGCTGTAATTGAAGATCTGGAATCCTTGTGCAGAGACGAACAGATCCCCCTTCGTTTCGCGGATTTTTCGGAGGACCGTGTGCACTCCGAGTGCCATCGTCCCATCAACTTTCACTCAAACTTGCAGGACAGCATCGTCTCGACATTTTACTACTAATTTTAGGTCCATAGCTTCATCCCGTGTCCCTATCTCCATCTACAACTGAATCTTTCCTACTTTCACATACTCTCCTAGTTCAATCCTTTTATCTACATTCTTTACAAAAGAGGGTATCCTTGCTGTCTGAACCCTTGAAACTCATTTAGAATTCAATCTTGCATTGTGTGGGATTGGATCTTGTGAGTTTCAACCCCTCTTTTGAATGTAAAGTCTCTCCTAAGTGAAAACCGTTAATCCTAGTGACCTCCTTTCTCTCTCCTTGGAGTGGGGGAACACCTAGGGTTCGATTTTTCGCTTTACATTTTGGTGAACCCGACGTGAACATCCTAATTCTGATTATTCATGGTTAGATCTGAAAATTTTTGCTTAATTACATTTCCATGTTTGATCTTTTGCAAATTTTAGAGGTTAATTGCATAAAAACCCTAAATTTTCTTTTTAGTAATTGAGCTTGTGAAATGTTTAATTGTTAATGCTTGTTTCAGATCTACCCTTCTATTGCAAATTATCAATTCATATTTGTGCTTTAATTCTGAAAATTAAGTGGTTAAGTGTCAAAACCCTAATTTTTAAAACCCTCTTGATTCAACCTTTGACCGATAATTTCACTGATCAAAACACCTCCAAATCAGCTATAACTTTGGATTCCGCAACAAAATCATAATATCTCTCATCCCTGAAAATTTTGAAAAAAGTTGCGAGGACAATGTGCACCCCGAGCGCCATTGTCCCCGACATTTTTTCCAAAATTTCGGGAGCTGGATCTTACTGTATTTTTTTGCTAGAATCCTGAATCTTGGCTGATTTCATCAATTCTAACACTTTCAAAATTAAAGTCAAAGTTGGTCTAGTGATTGCTTGGATTAAGGCTTATAATCATTAAAAAAATTGTTGAAATTGAAATTTCGTGTCAAAATCGTGTTCCTTACTATCCTAAGTCTGAAAAGTGTGTTGGCATTCATTCAAAGTTTCAGTGCTTTATTCAAATTTTTGCAATTTGTGACTTTTGAAATTAAGTGTTTAATTGCAACAACTTTGATTTCCACTTTCAAAATTGAATTTTGCATGAAATTGAGTCAACTTTTAAATTTCAAAGCTTGCATTGCTTCTAGTATTCCCTCTAAAATCATAAAATTCAAAATTTCAGTTTCCCTCTCTTTTTCAAAATTCAAATTTTGCATTTTTCAACAATCTTGGTAGGGTTGAATTTTGAGATTGCAACTTTAATTTGGCCTATCTACAGATCGCAAAATGACTCAATTTTTTCAGATAAGCTTTAAAATCATCATAACTTTCATCCCTGAAAATTTCGAAAAAATTTGCAAGGACCGTGTGCACTCCGTTCGCCACGGTCCCTGACATTTTTTTCGAAATTTCGGGAGATTGTCATGATTGCATTTAACAACTTAAATCTAGGAGATCGGCTAATTTTATTGAAATTTGCTACCTCTAAATTCGAAAATAAATTCAAAATTCAAGATTTCAATTTTCAAGATAACAATTAAAATTAAGTGCTACCCCCTTGGCCGTAATTTTTCAATTGTGCCTACCTTTCTTGGAAGTTGTGCTTCCCTCTTCTTTCACGAAGTTCAAATTGTATAATCATTATCTCATTGTTCAATTTTGCCAACTTTATTTTTAAAATTCAAAATCTTCTCTCTCTCTCCAATGCATGAGTTTTACAACAATAAGCCCTACTTCCACTATTCTCGTTAGACGAAGCCTTAGAATTAAGTCTTTCCAAGGTTTAATTACCAAGGAGATGGAACCTAATTTGAATGGCCTTTTTAACGAGGACATGGGTAATTTCTCTAATCCTCTTAATGATGAAGAAGCTCTCCATGAGGTTTCTGTAGAACAACTTTCAAAATTGGATAACCAATTTGATGATTTTCAGCAATGGATGTCTCAAGAATACCCCGATAGTCAAGCTCTTTCATTAATTGAGGGTCTAAAACGTATGGTTCAAAGTGATAAGAATGGAATTGATATTTTGTGTAGTATTGCACACATCGTGGATTTGAATGTGATGCCTATGAAGAGTTGTGCCGAAACTTTAGGTTATACAGAACCTCCTACTCAAGTCAATCATTCTATCCCTTTGACAACTTCTATTGCTAGTATACCTACTTTTACATCAAACATAATGACTACTTCAATACAAAACATTCCACCTATGATCACCAAGCATGGGGGCAATCCTTCCTCTTCAATCAACCCTCTTCCTTCATTCAATCTGACTTCTTCATTCATTCCTTCAATGAGTGTCCCTATTACATCTCCACAAATGAACATGACACAAGGGGGCAATTTATTCAACCATTCCATTCCTCCTTGTAGTGCTCCTTTTTTCTAATCATCTCCTATGACTAACTATCATAGTGTCCCGCCACCTTACTCTCAATCAATACCTTCTTAAAAAATTTCTTGGCGAACTTAGCTTTGCCTTGAAAATTTTTGGTATTTTTCTTGCATGACTCATAATGAGGGAACCTTACTACCAACAGTCATGGTTCTCCCTCATGATCTTCCCTTTTACTTTGTCAATCGAAGTCATAAGATCCTTAGTCCACTGGGGGCTTGGTGTATCTTGCCTCCTTGACGTGGTGAAAGTCTTTCAATGTTGTTTCCTTGTACTTTACCGGAAGTATGGGCGTACGCTTATACTCCCGCTAAAGTGGGGGCTAAATGTAGCGTCGTAAAATTGTGACACTTGCAATTTCGACTGCATTTGGGTCTTCACGATGGCGGTGCAACGTTGAACCTTAATGGAGACCCCGAAACCTATTTACGACATCAAAAACTGCATCTTTCTGCACCTTGGCCTGATCCTCCTTGCACCCTACTGTCCCAGGAGGTGGGACCATGGGCCCCAGTGCCCTGGTCTCTGGCCCTATTTTGGGCCCGGTCTCTTGTTGGGCATCGGGTCTTCAAGTTTGCAATTTGGAAAATAATGTTCCTAGGTCGGCCTAAGGTCGGAAAAATCAGTCTCCTAACCCTAATTGACAAGTATATAAACTACATTTCCTCTTCCATTTTAAGGAGGAAAAACAGATGTGTGCAAGAGGCGGAAGCGATAGACAAACATTCAAACATTCAAGCATTCCTTCAAGCAATTGAGCATTCTAGGTCTCCATTCAAGGCTAGGTGTTGCATTCAAGACAAGGATTCAACCATTGAAGAGGAGATCACCTACAACATACAAACATACAACATCATTACACCTTCGCATGTAAGAATACAAACATTCTTACAACAAGGTATCATTACTTGATTACATTACAAACATTTACATTTACAGCATTCTCATTTCTTGGCTAATTCCAAAATCGGGGTTTGACCTGAAGGCAAACCCCTAATCCCTAACCCCCCAAACGTCCTCTCTTTTCTGTGTGTAGGTTGCAGGTACGTGGCTGTAATTGAAGATCTGAAATCCTTGTGCAGAGATGAAAAGATCCCCCTTCATTTCACGGATTTTTCGGAGGACCGTGTGCACTCCGAGCACCATCGTCCAGTCAATTTTTGCTCAAACTTGCAGGACAACATCGTCTCGACATTTTACTACTAATTTCAGGTCCGTAGCTTCATCCCGTGTCTCTATCTCCGTCTACAAGCGAATCTTTCCTACTTTCACATACACTCCTAGTTCAATCCTTTTATCTACATTCTTTACAAAAGAGGGTATCCTTGTTGTCTCAATCCTTGAAACTCATTTAGAATTCAATCTTGCATTGTGTGGGATTGGATCTTGTGAGTTTCAACCCCTCTTTTGAATGTAAAGTCTCTCCTAAGTGAAAACCGTCAATCCTAGTGACCTCCTTTCTCTCTCCTTGGAGTGGGGGAACACCTAGGGTTCGATTTTCCGCTTTACACTATCTAACGTCGAAATTTTGACAACATCTTGAACTCTTCTGATGACAGCCATGTTCACTCATCTGGCCAAAGAATGTCATCGGGCATAAAGCATCCTTGTTGGATGGATGTTGGAATTGTGACGCCTACTAGGAACTTGCAGCGATGACAATTACAACAAGCGTCCGACAATAAAGTGTCGTTGGACATAGAGCATCCTCATCAGATGTTTCTTCAATTGGCGTTGAAATTTCGATGCCTGTCAGGAACTATGCACCAACGAGGATGTTGTTTGTCCGATGGTCTTTTTGTCAATGCAAAGTTGGGACGATGTTGGAATTTTGATGGTGATTTAGTTTTAAAAATAATAATAATACACATGCCAATTACAATGGTGCTTGTTGGTCTCTTCAATTGGCATGTGAAGTGGATGATCTATCTAAAAAAATTATCTTTGGCCATTAAGCATTTGAAGGGGCACAACAAGCCTACAAATTAATGTAGTCATTAATGATATTCATAATGCTAAGGGTGGTAGGTTGAGAGGGGTAATAAAAAATGACAAGAATATGGTTTGAAGGTAGGGGTTGGCAAGAATTGTAAACAAAGATGAACCTTTATTATGAACATTGACAGTATCAAGTATGATGTATTTTGGGTACTCAAAGTGATAAGCCAAGCAAGTGATAAGCCAAGAAAATTGTCATCACCTAAACTACCTGCAATAACCTGATCATGGCCACCAGGTTGATGAGGACGCATAAATTGTTGTAAAAACAACACGTGCATATTTTAGTACATGACATAAAAGAGTATAAAATATAAACCATTATTGAACTTTTGTTATAATTAAAGCTTTCATTACTACTTATTTGCAAGTTTTTTGTTGTCTAAATCAATTTTTGCACCCTCTCTCGTATCTGATCAGTTTGAGGATCCATAGATGCCAAAGCAACAATCTCTCTATTAATTTTTCTAATATACTTTTTTATCAATTCCATAGGGTTTGTGGAATTTGCAGGGTCATCATCACTTAATCCTGCTAAGTCCATATCCCTAGAGAGGTGTTCAAGTACTGCAACTCCCTTTCCATTTCCCCAAACATCCGTCTAGGACAAGAATATCATTAACAATTACAAATTACTCTAAAACACTCCAAAAAAGAAAATAATAATGTAACAATTTGCTTCTATCTAATTTGTACAATTACAATGAGGTTTACCTGCTCGGTAGAATTATCGCGACCTACATCCCTGTCTGTGCTATGTGATGGATCCATGTCACCCTGTGACAAAGAAAAAATATAAAAAACATTAGCTAAATGAAACCAATAGACTTAGCAAAAAAACTTCATAATAAAATGATATATTGGAGTCATCAATTGGAGGTTAGTTAATTTAAATGGTATATAATACGTACCACCTCCATGATACTAACTTTGTTTGTATCAATACGATTCAAATTGTAATCGATTAGCAGCTCTTCCCCTGCACTTATTGATTTTATCGCACATACGAATACATGATTTCCCTCGCATGCCTCAAATATGCAATTGGGTTGTTTATTAGTTGACCCAGGTCACATACTATTTATTAAACTTGCAATATTCCCTATTGCTTTTGGCCTTCCATCAATGTATACATCCACTTGTTTACTATGATCATTATCTTCCTGTTGTATATAATTTGCTGACATTGCATACCTACACATACTTTTTTTATATCGAACAATCTGCATCCAATTATTGTAATTGTAAGAAGGTCCAACAAACTCCATCAATTCAACAACTTTGTTGTAACAGACCTTTATGTTGTCCATGGAAAATAGGCCCAAACCATGTAACGACAAAGGTGCTATGCGATATATCCCATCATTAACACAAAAATCGGTGTTTATTGGAGGAAGTTCCTTGCATACCCATTGTTTTTGTAGATGTTTGTACCTCAAGGGCACCTCAATGTCGCCTTTGGTCTCCTCATCATAAGAACATGACCCCCCTTGAGCAAGGAAAACTTTCATGCGTTTATTGAATTTCCTTCTAATCTTTTGACCTCTAGTTGATCTCCCTATTGTAGACCTACTACATGTCTCACTTTCATTTTCTATTCCTGCATTTACCCCACTCGAGGAAGACACATCTGACAAATACCTATTTGATGGTACCTTCACTTCATCAAATGAGAGAGTTAGTTGGTAATGAGAGACATATTTTGCAAATGAGGGTAATGTTGATGAAGAAGTCGGCCCTAAAGTTGATGTTGAGATTAAAATTTTAATAAGTCCAACTGGGGCCTCAAGTGTTGATATCTATATTAGATTTGTTCTAATGTCAAGGTTTGAAAAACTGAGGAAGTTTGTTTTCCAAGTAATCTAAAAAAAATAAACTATTTCTATAGGGTGTATTGACTTATACCTGTTGATCCATGAGATTGTGCATGATCCTCATCAAAGGGGTTCAGGTTCCTGTACATGTAATTCAATTATCTTATGTTAGCTAAAAATTACATAGTACACAACATGAACAACATGAACTTTGTAGACAAAAAGAGTATTAAATAAAAAAAAAATGTTGTCATCATAATCATTGTAAATTTTTTTAATTCCTTACCTTTACTTTATGTAGACTATGCAGGATTCTCAACTAAAGGATTCACAATGTTTGTAGTCATGACTTGTTCTCACCAAGGGTGACAACAATACATAAAATATATACATGAAATCAACACCATCAATTGAGCATCATAAGCATTACATTTGGAAGATGATAAATAATAAATACATATGTATCATAAGCATCACATATGTATCATCATATATGTAATTGAGCCTCATAAGCATCACATATTTGTCATCATGAACATGTAATCCATCACATGTGTATCATAAATCACCATCCATCACATAGGTAATAAACAATCCACATTCTATAAATAAACACAAAGTTCAAAAAATGTCACATGTATCATCATAAACATGTAATCCATCACATATGTATTTTAAATTAACATCCATCACATAGCTAATAAACAATCCAAATTCCTTAAATAAACACCAAGTTTTAAAAACATCACATAAATAGTCACTCTCCCTATCTCCATCTCCTCGGGGTGGTATAGTTCTACTATTAGGACCTGCTAGAGGTGGAACATGAATTAAAATCATTAAAAGGTGCATCATGAATTAATTATGTAATGTCATTAGAATTCAAAACATAATGAATTAATTATGTAACCATGTAAGTCAAATAAATTTCTATCAAGAAATCAAGATTAAATAGATAATATACTAATTGCATACCTCACACATTTCATTCATGTCATTGATCTTCTTCTTCATCCAACTCATCATCGTGACCATCATGATCATCATCGCCATAATCATGATCATGATGATGATGATCATCATCATCATCATCACCACCACCACCGCCACCACCACCACCATCATCATCACCATCACCATCATCACCATCAGCATCAACATCAACATCATCATCATCATCATCATCATCATCATCATCATCATCATCATCATCATCATCATCATCAAGTAATCGAGTAACTGCCGATTGTGATCATCATCTTCTACTTCTTCGGTATCTTCTTCTTCCATCACATTATATTTTATCATCCTTCCTCTTGGATCATGTCTAACAACAAATGACCAACACGGTTTATGTGGAACCTCTGAGTAAAATACCTACTCACATTGGCTTGGAAGAACATAGGGCTCATCCCCAACTGGTTCAAACAACCTTGTATTAACCATTGTAAAACTATTATCATGTTCAATAACAGTTCTATTAGTATCATTTTTATTCAATCGTAGCCTGTACCATTTGACGACGAACAAAACTAATATGAAGGAATTAAAGTCACACTCAAGTGTATCATCCAAAATGCCATAGTATCGAATTTGAGACTCTTGAGGATGTATGTCATTTCTTGATGAAATATTTGTCACCTCAAAAACTACAGTTATCCCATAATCACAAGTTTTCTTCATGTCATCAAACTTTTTGATGCAAAATTTATGACCATTGTAGTACATAACGTTGTGGTGTTTGACCTACAATATGTCAAACATATAAAATTATTGCATCGTGAGTTGATAAACATATAGGTGATTAATAAATTTATACGTACCCGTTTATCTCTTAAACCATATGCTAAATCAATTTCCCTTTGCATAACATTGGAATCTTCATTACAATGAGCTTCTTTAACCAATGAAGCCACATCTTGCCATGTTAATGTGCGACCAGAATGTTGACAGCGTTCAATCCATATCATCATCCAATCAAGACTGTTTGCAATATACAAATGTAGTGCATCTCACTCTCGACCAACTATACAAAAAATAAATAGACGTCTTATAACCGATTTATTTTGAAGATAAAGAATTAATTAACTACAATAACATCTTATAATTACCTCTCACTTTCCTCAATCTACATTTCCCCATCAAGTAATCCCCTTCAAATTTGTTAATGGGGTTGGGATCCCAAATGCGATCCATGTGGATCTTTGCTGCAAACTTAGGAAGATATTTCAAAATGTACAACATAGTCTGGTATACCATATACCCCTCCACCATAGAACCCTCAGGATGTGCTCTTTGTCAAACCAAAGCCTTCAAAAATTTCAAGTGCCTCTCAACCATCCACATTGACCTAGTGTGTACAGGTCCACACAATTCAATCTCCTCAACTTGGTGTATGAGGTAGTGTTCTTGTGCATTGAAAAAAGCTGAAGGTAGACACTTTTGCATTTCACACATTAGATGAGGAATTTTTCTCTTCCAATATTTTTTATCTTCTTTATGGATTTCTTTACATGACAACCACCTACAAGATATTCAAGATGCAAAAATATATATTACATAACAATTAAAACAAATCACAAATATAATATCTATACAACGAACTGAACAAATATCACTACTTACCTCATGTATTTTCCAAGATTATATATGTCTTTCTTGACATTATTGTCGAAGTGTTCTGGGAGAGATAGAGATAGAACGTACTGCAACAATTATAAAATTATCTTTTCATTTTTTTCTACATAATACAATGAAAAGTACATGCGCAGTATACAAATATATAGTAAATACACAAAAACATGAATTACCTTATGAAGGTATTTTAATCATGCGTTTTCATCCCTAGCTAAAATTCACTTTTCTTTGATATGAGATTGTTTATGTTCATAGCAAATCCTACAGGAAATCGAATTTTTCGTATGACTTCTTTTATAGCATTGTTTTGTTGGTCTGTTAATAACCAAGGAAGGTCACTTATATTAATCTGGTCTTCATGGCTATTTGATTGAATGACATTTTTCATTGAATGATTGGATTCCTGAATGTCACTACAAATTTTGATAATTTTTCCTTTGTCATGCCTTCCATCCAATATTTTCCATAATGTCTTTGTTATATTCTTTCCAATGTGCATAGTATCAAACAAATGCACAATTTGTAACTGCTCATAGTAGGGCAACCTACTAAATTGTCGGGGATAACTTTTTACTCCCTTAGGAAGGTGGTCATTAATGCCTTGATGACCTTCACAATCATCAATCACATCATCAGTAAACAAAACATAATAGAAAATATTTTTTATGACATAAACCATTAGATGGAATGGCATTACCTTGACGATTAATTCTATTATATTCCAACTTCCACAGTTGAGGTGCCATTCTTCATGTTTGATGTATTCTTTTCTTTCCCATTGAAAAGATGTTTTTCAGTATTTTGATACTTATTATTTTTGTGGAGAAAGTGCCTATACTCATCAAACACCTGCTTTCCTAAACTTTTTGAATGACAAGATTTCATCTTTGGACCATAAACTGGATATGCAAATTTTCCCTTTGTTTGAAGACCTACAAGATAATGTATAATTGGATTAAATATGTTAATTTTTTAAATTATAATTATCATGTGCAACTTGAACACTATAACATACCACAAAAATGTGTTAGCCCTGGGGCATCGTGTATTGTCCATAGAAGCATCACATGGAATTGAAATTGTCTTTGTCCTATGGGTCTAGAAATGTCATACATAGTGACACCATTCCATAACTCCAACAACTCATTAGTAAGAGGCTCAATAGATACATTCATATCTTTAACTTGGTACTTACCTAATAGAACAACTCATTGGTAAGAGGCTCAATAGATACATTCATATCTTTAACTTGGTAGTTACCTAATAGAATGAACAAAAACATTACATAATTATTATGACCATTTTACTGCAATATTTATAATTAAATGTAGATGACTATTAAATGATAAAATACCTAGATCAATCATTGCCAACATTATGTGCTCCCTCTTTATTGACATCCATGGAGGAATGTCATTGTTAATAACAAAAACATGCCACACTGAGTAAATAGATCTCAGCTCTCCAAATGGATCGACACTGTCCGCTGCCAATGAAAGCCTGAGATTAGGAGGTTCTTCTTTAAAGTGTGGCCACTTTTCCTCTATGTCCATAAATGTTGAACCATCCACAAGCATTAGAATAATGTCATCTCAACTTCTATTGTGTGCATGGTAATCCATAAATTGTGCCAAGCTAGTGCACTTGAATAATCGTTGCATACATGGAATAATGGGAATATAACAAAGAACCTTGCGAGGCACCATTTTTGTTATTTGATCTATTCGATATCTACTGATATGACATTCAGGGCATTCAGTTCAAAATTCATGTTGTTTGTGATATATAATATGATCATTGGGACAAGAATCCATTTCTTGATACTCCATTCCATTATCTTTCATAATGCCAAATAATTCTCGATATGAGCGAGGTAGAATATTTGATGGTGGTAACAAAAACTCACCTATCAATCTACAACAAAAAAATATAATTTGTTAATATAAAGAATATTAATGGTACAACATGATTCACCATTTATTATAACATTGCATCTTATGCTTTATTCTCAATCCTTGGGATCTGAGAGTGATATTTCTTCTAAGTGCTCTTTAAAATCTTCAACCAGCTTTTTATAGGCCATTAGCTTGTCATCCTAGGTTTGATAATCATCATTTATCTAGTTGATTATGAGCTATGAGTCTCCATAAACATGCAATTCCTTGATGTTCCATTCAATGGCCATTTTGATCCTAATGACCAATGCCTCATACTTTGCAGTGTTGTTTGTGCATGGGAATCATAGTCTATATGATTTTGGAATTGTGTGGCCTTGAGGTGTTATGAACAAGATTCTTGCACCTAAGCCATGTTGTGTATAGGAGCCATCAAAGTATAACTTCTAAAAATTTGTCCTAATTGTCCAAATGTTTGCATCGGGAAATTCAATGTGCAATGGTGTGTCATCTTGCAGGGGTACTTCAACCAATTGATCAGAAATTATGTGTCCTTTGATAGTTTTTCAATCAACATATTCTATATCAAACTTACTTAGTATCATAACCCATTTGGCCAATCTACCTGTCAATGTTGGCTTGCTTGGAAAATACTTCAATGGATCTATTTTTGCTATCAATTTTATAGAACGAGTCAACATATAATGTCGCAATTTTTGTGTTGCAAATACAACTCCTAGGCATGTATTCTCAACTGATGTGTACTTCAATTCATAGCCTACAAGTATTTTGCTGATGTAATATATTGTTCTTTTCTTTTCCTTCTTCATCATGTTGTGCTAAGAGAGCTCCTAGTGATGCATTTGTCATTGAGATGTAAAGAAACAATGGTTTCCATTTGATCGGTGATACTAGTACCGGAGGATTCGCCAAATATTCCTTGATTTACATGAAAGCTTCCTCACATTTATGATACCATTTGAATGGAACATTCTTGTGTAATAAGTGAGTGAAGGGATGACATCTATTAGCTAGCTGATAAATGAATCTTCTAATTGACTACAATCTCCCTTGTAGAGAACGCAATTGGCTTATGTTCTTAGGTGACTCCATCTCCATGATAGCTTTAACTTTTTCAAGGTCTACTTTGATTCCACAAGATGATATATTCTATCCAATAATTTTTTCTGAGGTAACTCTGAATGCACATTTCTTTGGGTTCAATCTTAACTAATATTGTTCAAGCCTGACAAAGATCTTTACCAAGATCTTCAAGTGTTCTTTCCTTGTATGAGATTTTGTAAGTATGTCATCCACATAGTCTTCCATTAATGTATGCATCATGTCATGAAAAATTGTTGTCATGGCTCTTTGATAAGTTACTCCTGAATTTTTAAGCCCAAATGGCATGACATTCCAATAGTAGGTACCCCATGCACAAGTGAATGTTGTCTTCTCCTGATCTTCACGGATGATTTTTATTTCATTGTACCCTGAGAATCCATCCATTAAGGAAAACATCTCATGACCTACTGATAAATCTACAATTATATCAATGTTTGGTAGTGGGAAATCATCTTTGGGACATGCTTTGTTCAAATCTCTGAAATCGGTGCAGACTCTTATGCTTTTATCTGGGTTTGACACTAGTACAATGCTTGAGACCCACTCTGGATAAGAGACAGTTCTAATGAAACCCACATCTAATAGATTTTTTAGCTCTATTTTGACAAGGAGAGCGATATGTGGATGCATCTTCCTCAGCTTTTGTTTTACTGGTTTTTCTTTTGGATCTACATTGAGATGGTGCATGATAAGATTTGGATCAAGTCTCGGCATCTCTCCATAGGAACAAACAAAATTTATTTGTCTTTGTTTGAAGAACTTTATGTAGTCTTTCTTTTCTTCATCTAATAATAATGCAACAGGATAAAGGACCTTGGGATCCTTTAGTGTGCCAATGTTTATTGCTTCTGTCGGCTCCATCAATATGGCAAATCTCTCCTGAAAATGGTTTATATTTTCTCTTGACTAATCTAGTGTCTATTTCCTTGTTTTATTTCAATTTTGCGACTAGATAGTTTGGCACCCTCCTGACTGCAAGAAGCGTTACTTGATTCATCGGTGGAAGATTTCTTAGGTGTGATTGGTTCAATGGCGTTAAGATATATGGCTAAGAAATAATCATTGGAAAAGATATCAAATTCAGGGCTTTCAGTGCTTTCCCAGTCAATTAGTTCTGGATGAAGCATAGGTAGGTCATAGTCTTCGTCATCATCGGGCATTTCAATGTTCATGACGTAATAGTCATAATTTGGTGTTGAGTAGGTGATGTCATAGATAGAACTCTCTTGAGGATAATCACTCCCAAGTGCTCTCGAATTAGCTCTGATGAAGTCAGGATGGGTATTTTGTGATTCACTCTCAAGTGCATCATTTGACTTTTGTCCCTCAAACAAATGAATTGTATCAACACATACATCTTTGGTCTTGCAGGTTCCCTTGGGTAAATTTCATCAGGTTCATTTGTGGCTTAAAGTTAACATGCTTGTGCACATGGCCTAGAGTATTTTGTTACTGTTTTCTTTGCTAGCTTCTGCCTTCTCTCGAACTCAGCTTCTTCTGAACTAATAGTCATTCATGCTTGACTTTCTATTAGTTCTTCTAGAGTTCTTCCATATCTTGGTGTCTCTTGCTCAATGTTTGGTATAAATATGATATTATGTTGATCTTCTGATGATTGATTAGTGACTGTTTATGTTCCTTGTGTTGTCACTTCTTGATTCTTCTCATTCTCTTTTCTTTGTTGTATTGCATATGCCTCTTTTCTTTGAATCATGATTTCTTCTTGTCTTCTTTCCAACACTCTTCTATATTTTATGGAAAGTGTTTCTTCACTTGTAACAGTAGTTCATTCTGATGAATAATGATGAACAACATATACCCCAATCGGTACTGAGAGGGGGGGTGAATTAGTACAAGCAAAAACTTTTTCAACAACTTATCTAGTTAACACAATACCAACTGGTTGTCACCATTACTAAACTTAACCATGGCAACACCAGTTAAACACAGTAAGACATTAGATACCATAAATTGATAAGTCCGATTACTTCAAATATGATCAATACTTGATATCAACTTCACCCATAAACATATACATGTGGTGTACTAGAAATACCATAACCTATTAACTCTGCATGCATAATCTTTCAACCAAATACTTCATAAACATCACATGAAAAATGCATAACACATAACACAGATTTTTCACGTGAAAACCCAAATGGGAAAAACCACAATGGGGATGAATACCCACAAGCTTGTTTTTGAACTCTTTTGAAGCTCGCCTTGTTAGGAGCCTAGTTCGATTAAAGACTTTACAATAAGGTTCTGCTAGGAACCGATCCTATTAGAGATCACCTGGTTAAGGGATGGCTATATACCCTGTTAAAGGTTGAAACCCTGTTAGAGGTTACCTCGCTAGAGGATTTGAAGAACTCAATGATCTTGACACCTAGTTATAGGTTTTACAATAAGCCTATTAAAGCTACCCGGTAAAGGGATTTTACATCTATTGAAATGATTAGAAGACAATAGGAAAATTTTTTGATCTGATAACAACACTACATGCCAAGGAAGATCCTTTTCATTTCCTCTACTCTGCAATCACACTCTGTAGTTTTCCTCTTAATGGTCTGGCAAGTATCTCATCACTCGGATACACACACAATCATTTGCCAACAACTTTACAATCACAAACATCATCGACCTTATAGACAATAGATAAGTCGGTAGCATAAACCCTAAACCCTAAGCATCTTAGGTTTACAACACAGGCAGTCCAAACCTGACCGTCCAAACACATTGCATAGAGTATTATAATTTCAAAAATATCACAAGACAATTTGCATCATTCATTCATCATCGCTCATGGGAATCAGTAACCCATCACACTTTCTTCTCATACCACTAAGAAGAATGATCATTCCTGAGGTAGACTTCAAACGCAATCGATCTTCTCATATCTCAATCCTTCACGTGCACAAGGCTGATGTGGCACCTCAATTTCATTCATATCTCGTAGCTAACTCATCACAAAGTATCACCGGTTGTATCGCACAAGCTAGATCAGCAAACCGATAACCATAGAGCTGCGACTGCCAACTGGTAGTCACACTTAGTGAAACCCTGACACCGGTTCACTGCATCTCCTTATACCTTTTCATACCGGTTCACTTGAACTTTATTAAGATCAATGACAACATAGATTATCATCATATGAACATACCAATTCATCATATGCTAACAATATCCAGCAATATCCCCATATGCCAACAATATCCAACAATCTCCCCCTTTGGCATTGATGGCAATACTTAGTGTAGCATTGCAACTGAAAACCTCATAGACCAGTGTATCTTCAACATCAAATATCTTCTCCTCCATACATCAGAGATCTTCTCCCATACATTAGATATCTTCTCCCCCTTTGACAACAATGCCAAAGTTGAGGCACAAGCTTCCAAAATCTACTATGTTATTCCCCCTAAGGAGTAGCATCTTTCAACACATCAATCCTGAAAGATTTGTCACTGTAGTACTTGACTCATGCAGAGCACACATCTTTAGTTGACTTTGTGAAGGGGCAGACCCCCTCACCTCTCAAATAGGTAAATGTAGTCTTCGGTAAGGGCTTAGTGAATATATCTACTAACTGCTCCTTACTAGAAACATGTTGTAGTGCAACCTCCTTATTCTGAACTTTCTCTCTCAAGAAGTGATATTTAAGCTCAATGTGCTTAGTTCTAGCATGCAATACTGGATTCTTGGAAATACTTATTGCACTTGTGTTATCACAAAATATATTCACCGGTTCAGATACAGGTACTTTGAAACCTTCCAATACATGCTTCATCCAAATTGC
This sequence comes from Cryptomeria japonica, assembly GCF_030272615.1. Classification (NCBI taxonomy): domain Eukaryota; kingdom Viridiplantae; phylum Streptophyta; class Pinopsida; order Cupressales; family Cupressaceae; genus Cryptomeria; species Cryptomeria japonica. The sequence continues at coordinate 100,007,492 of NC_081414.1, forward strand.
TTGAGTGCAGTTCATAAAAGCTGCCACATATTCTGCTTCAGCTGTAGATTGGGAAATACGGCTCTACTTCTTACTTGTCCATGATACTAATCTTCCACCGAGAAAGAATGCTCCACCGGTTGTTCTTTTTCGGTTGTCCACATTACCTCCCCAATCGGCATTGGTATATACCTTGAGATTATAGTCACCATTATATGGATACCACAATCCATACTCAACTATTCCTTTCAGATATCTAAGAATCCTTTTGACAACTACCAAGTGGGATTCTCTTGGACATTTTTGAAAACAAGCTACTATGCCCATTGCATGAGCAATATCTAGTCTTGTTGTGCACCACATAGCGTAGCTTTCTGATCATTGACCGGTACTCCTTTTCATTCACCAGTGTTGAATCATCTTCCTTAGTCAGTTTACAGCCAATCACCATCGATGTACCAACCGGTTTGCTTTCCTCCATACCAAAAGTCTTCAATACCTCTTTGACATACTTGGACTGGGTAATAAACATACCCTCTTTCATTTGTTGAATCTGTAAACCAATGAAGAATTTTATTTCTCCTATCAAAGATATCTTAAACTCTTTCTTCATTTCATCTGCAAATGCATGACTCATTTTATCATTTCCTCCAAAGATTATGTCATCCACAAACACTTCACAAATCAGAATCTGATCATCTTCTGATTTCAAGTAGATGTTGCTATCTTCACTTGTTCTCTGAAATCCAATCTTCACAAGATGAGAGTGTAGTCTTTCATACCATGCCCTAGGTGCCTGTTTCAGTCCATACAGGGCTTTGTGTAACCTGCACACCATGTCACTAGCTTTTGATAAGGCAAACCCTTCTAGTTGCTCTATATACACTTCCTCTTCTAGGATTCCATTTAGAAAAGAAGACTTAACATCCATCTGATAAACCTTAAATCCCTTAATTGTTGCAAATGCAAGTAGCATTCGAACACCTTCTATTCTAGCCACAGGAGCAAAGGTTTCTCCGTAGTCTTCTCCCTCCTCCTGAGTGTATCCCTTGCACACAAGCCTAGCCTTGTTCCTTACAACTGTGCCTTCTTCATTCAGCTTATTCCTGAAAACCCATTTGGCACCTATGACATTTTTATGTTCTGGTTTGGGCACCAAAGACCATGTTGCATTCTGTTCTATCTGGTCTAGCTCCTCTTCCATTGCTTTAATCCAGTCTTCATCTGTAAGAGCTTCTCTGGAAGTGTTGGGTTCAAATTAAAAAATCATGCAAGAGTTCTCCTTTACTTTTCTTTTTGTGAGTATCCCTGCACCTTTATCTCCTATGATTTGCTTCGGATCATGATGCAGCTTCACATATCTAGGAATGATTCTAGCCTGATCTACTAGCTTTTCTTTTTATTCTTCACTAACCTCTTCTTCCTCTCTTACTGCAGCTTCTACTGGTACAAGAACACTGAGATCTTTACAAGTTTCTTTCTTAACCAGTTCCCAGAAGGCTATACCTGGTTCATCTTCCACTTCTTCATTGCATGTTTCCTCAGGTTCCTCAGGGGATTCATCAACCCTAACGTTGATACTTTCAACAATTTTTTGAGTTCTACTGTTGTAGCACTTGAGAGCTTTGCTCTTAGTGGAATATCCCAGAAATATTTTTTCCACTTACTACCAAACACTTTAAAGTAACTCACAGTGGGAGTTTTCCCAGTCCAATACTCATAAGGGATTTTATCTTTGCCTTTCTTGATGAGTACCCGGTTCATAGTATAGACTGCAGTGCTCATCGCTTCTCTCCAAAAGGTGTGAGCAACCTTTCCTTGGATCAACATTGTTCTAGCCGCTTCAACTACAGTCTTGTTGTTTCTTTCTGCTATGCCATTCTATTGTGGTGTCCTTGGGGTAGACAACTGCTTCTTGATACTGTTATCTTCACAGTACTTATTGAATTCATTAGAAGTGAATTCTCCTCCTTGATTAGTTCTCAGACATTTTATCTTTTTACCACTTTCTTTCTCTACTAATGCTTTGAAAGCTTTGAACTTTCCAAATGATTCAGACTTGTCTTTCAAGAATGTGACCCACATCATTCTTGAGCAGTCATTAGTAAGAATCATAAAATACCTATCTCCTTGAATACATCTAGTTTTCATAGGACCACATAAATCAGTATGCACAAGATCAAGTAAATTTTCTGCTGAGAAGACTTACCTTTAAAAGTTGAGGAAGACATCTTCCCAAGTTGACATTCTCTGCACAAAGAATTCTCAGGTTTGTTCAGCAAAGGTAGTCCTCTTACCGCCTTGATCTTTCCAAATTTAACAATATTGTCAAAGTTCATATGACAAAGTCTCCTATGCCATATCCAACTGTCATCAAACTTAGCCATTAGACACTGACTTATCTTGGCATTGAACTGAAATAGGTTGCCTTTGGTCTACTTATCGATGGCAATAAGTTCACCACTCTTCCCAATTATATTGTAGACTCTGCCTTTGAATTCCAAAACTAGTCCTTTGTCATTAAACTGAGCAACACTCAATAGGTTATGCTTAAGACCTTCTACCCAGTATACATCATCTGCACTACTCTTTCCATTCTGTGAGATGGATCCTTTACCTTTCACCAAGCATGGTGCATCATTGCCAAATCTGACAACACCTCCATCATATTCCTCCAGAGACAGAAACTTTCTCTGGTCACCAGTCATGTGGTGAGAACAACCACTATCAATTATCCACTCATTAGAGTTTTCAATGTGAGTGACAAGAGCTTTCTTGTCGGACACTTCTTCCTTTACTGCTACAAACACTATGGCTTCATTTTCTTCATCTTCTGATTCTTCATCAATGACACCTTCATCCACAACAACTAGATAATTTCTTTTGTTTCCTCCTTTATACTTTCTAAACCTCTCTGGTTTATCCTTATTGTCATTGTTAGGACAATTAACAACTATATGTCTTATCTTGTTACAAGAAAAATATTTCAAAGGAAGTTTACCTCTACATTTTCCAATTCCCTTCAGAAGTCTTTTAGCAAGAAGAGCTTCAAATTCCATTAGAATCTCTTCATCATCCATATCTCTACATTGTCTGGATTCATAACTGGTACTAGTTTCTTTTCCTTTTCTAGATGGTATAGTAGATGCTTTAAAGGTTGACTCAGTCTTCTAAACACTACCATCATAGCGATTCAACTCATATGCAGTTAACTTTGCAATGATAGAATCTAAAGATACCTTGGTTTTATAAATAGACCTTAGTTCCTCGATAGCAACAACTCTAATTGCATAGATTGGTAATGTAGACATATAAAAATAACCATATTCCTAAGTGAATATTTAATGTTCATTTTATTCTCATTCCTCTATTTAGTTAAATCTAATTTAATTAAATCATCCACATTCTTTTATTTAAATTAAATAAATTATTCTATTTATTTATTTAAATTCACTTAAGTACTTTATATCATTTAATTGAATAAATCATTTTATTTAATTAAATCCCTTCTCTCTACTTTTTAAATTAAATTTACATTTAGTTAAATACTTTACCCCAATTAAATAAATTTAATTTATCTAAATTCCCAATTTGTAACCAAGTTGAAATAAAGCAATTTATTTTAATTAAATCCTATTATCCCTCATCCACTTGCATTTTCCTACATCTCCCATTTGCCTCCTAACCCTCTTCCTAAATTCTTCTAGAACCCATCTAATCCTAATCAATTAGCCTAAACCCTTCAATTATCCCCTTTCCCTAAATTTGAGGTCACTTCTCAAATTTGGAGTAAAGTCTTCCAAAGGCATTAAAGCCTTTATGCCTTCAACAAGCTAACTTGTTGAAAACCCCCAAATTTGGACGGACTCTTACAAATTTTTCCTCAAAGTCTTCAAACCATTAATGGTTAACTAACCCTTAGTGGCATGATTAGAGACTTTTTTCCTAACTCAACCCTCTTCTAACTCAGGGGCCTCATTAAGCATTCATTGCTTTAACCATGGTTATCTCTTTAAACCTTTGCACAAGAGTTTCTCCTTTGGGTAAAAGATTTATCCATTGGATAACCCTAACCTAACCTTAACCCTTACCTTCTTAGGTAACCATGAGGTCTTCTCAAGCATTTAATGTTTCTTTACCTCTCCTCTCAAGCAGTTTTATGTTGACAATTGTCACCATTTTATTGGTGGAAATTGTAAACATGGTTTGATAACTTTCAATCCTGACTCTTGATTAGATCATTCAATCCTGCCCATCTATTACCCTATTTCTTCTATAAATAGAGCCCTCATTCCTCCATTTTGAGATATCCAAGTTTTTAGCATCACACTTATACTTAATTTTAGTATGCATTTAGCCTCTCTTTGTAATAGGAATTAATCTAATAAGCATTTTAGAGCATTTCTATTATCCCTAGCTTAAATCATATATTTAGTATATCATGTTAGGATAGTATTGTTACTAACCTTGCCATCTTATCATCTAGTTTAACTCATTTGTAGAATCATGCAAAAATAGGATGCATTCATGTTAAAATTAATCTAAATCATCCCTCGTTCTTGTATTCATCATCCCTAAGTCACTTTTCTCAGTGATCTGAGAGCAAAGGCATTGGCTTGAGGGACCTTGTGAGATAGAGAACCATAGAACCCACCTTGGGAAGTTGAGTCATTTCTCATGACTCCATAAATTGCACCAAGAGTCCCATGGGTGTGTGGGCAAGTCCTTTGAATATTTTCACATATTGAGTTTCATTGAACCGCTTTTCCCACATACATTTCTAGCGCCCACCGTGGGGCATAACCCCATAAATCAAATCGGTTTTTGAATCTAACCATCTTTGCAGGTACGTGGGAAAGGAGAATCAGTGCGTGGGGAATATCCCTTAGCACATCTGGTTAACATTCTAGTGCATCCGATACACTGTTTGGCGTGTGGGAATCATTTCCTAGCATGTAGAAACCATCCCTTAGCGCATAGGATTTTAACATTTTTAAAAAAAATCTCAGCGTGGGAACTTAACAGAACAACGCATCAGGCTAACAGTTTAGCGCTTCGGGTTCTTTTGATAGCACATCGCAAGTTTTCTATAGCACTTATAGTACATTCTATAGCGCATCACAAATAGAAAACAAAAAATAATTTGTAACAGAGACATCAAAAATTAGACTTGTGGAAGTCCACAAAACCATCTTCTTGTTGACTAATTGACTGGTTTTCTGCAGGTTACTAACAATCTGATTGGAGGTTTGGAGTCTACTCTATGTAGGCTAGAATTAAAGTAGTTTAAATTTTACTAACTTTTCTAAATTAGTTAAGATTCAAATTCCTTTCATTTCTTGTTTAAATAAAATTGAACTCACACCTTATTTTGGGCAACTAAAAAGAACAACAAAGAAATCTTTCTTGCTTTCTTAAGAGAAATTTTTTTATTTTGGGGCTCTAAAAAGAACCATCAAATTTCATTCCTACAAGGGGCTTTTAAAAGGAATCTCACCATCCTTTGGTGTTTAAAAGGATCAACTTTTAAATTTTTGCAAGGTAAAAGAACTTCACTTGTCCAAATTCATTCAAAGTTAAAGAGGGAAGATCTTCCCCTTTAGTCGATTTCTTTTGTTGACCAAACATCAAAGTTTTGCTTTGTTGACCAAATTCTTTTCCTAGATTAGTTAATCATTGATTCGAAAAAATAAAAGGAACACCATGTTTTTGTGGAGCAATATATCCATATAAATTTTACCAAATCATTGCAATAAAAGGTTAAAAAGAACACTTGTTTGCTTTGTTGTGAAAGTGGAAGGAATATGCTCTCCCCTTAACTGGGTGATCAGAAGACCAGACCACTCTTACGCTTTCAGTGTTTATTGCATTAAATCCTTTAGCAAGCCTTCCCTCCCCAGACGTTGAACAACTCTTAAAGCCATTCTTTGGCAAGTGTGAGGGAACGACCTAAATGGGGAATGGCTTTGATGCCAAGTGTTCCAACCCACATTAATCAAAAATAGAAAGTGACAAAAGTTCATTTCAACGGTTGTGCGCAACGATTAGCCTTCCCCTAGTATCTTACAATACGTAAAGCCTTTGTTCTAAAGGTTGGGAAGCCTCCTAATGGAGTTTATCACTGACGACCGAACGGGAAGCCTGATTACGAACTTTAGAAATAGAAACTTTGAGCCGAGTCAATATCCAAACATTTGTAATCTCATAGTGCAAGGGTGGGGAAGAATCCACCCCCAAGATCGCTCACCATATATCTCCCAAGATAACTACTCAATTGTGAAGCAATTTACTTTGGGTTAATTTCTGGAAAAAGGCAAAAAAATGGGTGCCCCCTAGGGGGTGACAAGGTTGTTTGAGTTGACGGAGTATCGAGACTAGTGGGCTATGGTATTACTTATGACCCTTGAATAAAGAGTCAGACTGAATTGTATTTTGTTATATCTGAAACCTGTAAAAACATTGGGTATTTGAACACATCCTCGCAGAACATACACTCATTATTTAGACTAAGCAAAATGGTTACCTCTTTTGTGTCGTGCTTTCATTTATTACGTCAGAAAATCATCCATCATCATTAAAAACAAAGTTCAAAAATTACAAAAAACCACCAAGTCAAACTCCCGGGGCAATTTAGCGCATAAGAGCAACATCTTAGTGCTTGGAAACCATATTTTAGCGCTTAAAAGCTTCAAATTAGTGCATTTATTTTGAAGTTTAGTGCATAATCAGTCCAAAAATCAGCAATTCAAAAACTTAGCACTTTCTAAAAAACAGTCTAGCGCGTTGAAGTAATAGCTTGGCACTTCCGGATCAAGAAATTTTGCTTTGGGGTCAACAGTTAGCGCTTTAGAAGCCCATATTAGCACATAAACTTTTCAAAGTAAAACAAACTCAAACAATCTTGTTAGCACATCAAAAGGGCAGCTTAGCGCGTGAAGTTTATTCTCTAGCGCGTTACGAAAATTCAGTAACGCATTTGGTTTTTGTCTTAGCACATAGCAGAAACTGAGAAAACAGAGGGCAAAACGGAAGCTATTTTTGAAAAATCTAAAAATAGTTTAGGGAGCCTTCTTTCCTCAGCTTGAACTTCCTCAAACAGAGAATCAAATCAAAGTATCAAAACTACTCCAAAAGCAAGTTTTTCGTAAAACAAAGTTGTGCAAATCCAAAAGCTAGTCAAGGGATAAAACACATCTCTCCTATCAAAATCAGGAAACATCATCACACGTATCAAAAAGTCCTTCAATCAAGCAGATTTTTATCAAAAAACATACTTGTTTTAAACTCCAAGTTGTCAAATTGAGTTTCCATATCGGGAAAACTCTTATTCCATATCATTTGACACACTTTGTCATGAGGGGGCATCTAAACCTTCATTTGATAAAGTAAAACTTAAGTTTCCAAACAAGATAACTAAATCCAAAACAAAGCAAAGGAAACCATTGATCGCTTGTGCATGACTAATTCTCATATTCTGAGAAGAAAGAGTATTTATCATAACACTAAGTTGAGGAAACAACAACCTAGTTCTCTGAAACATGCCAAATGGAATAAATTTTTATGTATCAATCACCAACTCTTCAAATCTCATCAAACATTCCTCTGTCATATGCACTTGTATCTTCAAGACATAACAAACGAAATTGACAAGGAACCATTGAGGAGTAGAGCATTCTGTAAAAAATCAGCATTCAGTCAACGCCTAAATCAAAGAGGAAAAATCAATCCGGCTTACCATGATTTGCACCACCAACCCCTGTGCATCACTTATGATATACCATGATTTGCACCACCAACCCCTGAGCAAAACATCAAAGAGGAGTTCATTCCCTTTGTCACAGAAAGTTTCTACTAGATGCCCAATGTTACTCGCTCTTAATGAAACAAATAAAGCAAAACACAACCAGAGTCCAGCATGGATTGAAGATTATCAAACCCTTTCAAATGTCCAAATCTAGAAGACACCAAAATTTCTGAGGAACTCCTCCAAGAGTGTAAAGAAAGCGCTTCATTTCAAAAACTTGTGGAAAAACTCATGGAAAATGACAAAGAAAAATACCTAGTCATGCTCACAAGCAAAGGAGTTACACTCCCTGAAGACTTTGATACTAACATATTTAGAACAAGGTCTTGACATTATGATTATCAAGAACAACAAAGAGAGGAGGAAGCACGTGACCCTGAACAAAACATACCTGAGCAAAATCTACCTGAACAAAATTTACCCGAGCAAAACATCCCTGAACAAAACATACCCCTAACCACGCCATTCCAGCTTAGAAACAATGTGAGGGAAGAACTCTTCTCTCGGAAAACAAATGTGCCTTTGATTGCTCTCACTCAACAAATGCAAGACATGCAACAAGGGATAACAGTACGGTATTCCTTGAATGAAATTTGTCCTTATCCTTTTGACAGACGGTTAGACATGGTACCTTTTCCCCCAAATTCAGATATTCCCAAATTTGACAAATATGATGGGAAAAGTGATCCTCGTGATCATGTTCGGGAATTTTGTACCATGAGTCTTGAATTTGCCCATGATGACACCTATTTGATGAGGTTATTCCCAAGAAGCTTGGGAGGACAAACAATGGAATGGTTATCCAAAATCACACCTCCTACCAGATCATTTGATGAATTAGTCAACAAATTCATAACTCAATATTCCTATAGCATTCAAAATGCTATCACTATGCTAGATGTCTGTAACACCAAGAAGAAAAATAATGAAACATTCATGGTATTCCTTCAATGTTGGCGATGTATGGTTTCGAGATATCCTCGAGATGTGCCCGAAAAGGAAAAGATAGAAATTTTCATTGACAACTTGAATAGTGAGATGAGTTACATACTCAAACTTCAATGTATACCATCTTTTGCCAAATTGATTGAAAATGGCATCCAAGTAGAGGAGGCATGTGTCAAGAAAGGAACATTGAAATTTTTCAAAGAAGGAACAAATTCATCCAGCTACAACAACCAAAATAACAACAACTTAGACAAATCTAGATTCTGGAGCATAAACAAAAACACTGGAAATGAAGGAGGAAACAAATCAAATGATGTAAAATCCAAGCAACCAGTGTTGGCTTTATCAGTAAATCCTCAAGCTACAAAGAATCCAAAAGGTGCTAACCAAGGTACTAACACTTATGCACCAGCTACCAATCAAGATCATCTTAACACACACAACACCAACAATACCCAAAGCAATAACACCAATCAAGGACCTAATACAAACTCACGAGGTAACACCAACAACTTTACAAAACGTGTCTACACACCATTAGGGCAATCATTGGAGTCAGCATTCAAATAACTCCTAGCATACAAAATTCTCCTTACTAGCAATCAACAACTTTGAACCACAAGTCAAACCACCCTGGTGGAATGACTCACACTTTTGTGATTTTCATCGAAACAAAGGTCATCAAACAAATGATTGCATGAGACTGAAAAACATTATTCAAGACATGATTGATAGAGGCGATTTAATAGTCGATGGTCTCAAGACAAATGGTGACCATGGAGCCTTTAAGAATCCTCTTCCAAACTACAATAAGGATGGAGCTTCAACCTCAAATGATACACGTGGAGCTCATATCAATCACATATACAATAACACCATCAATCATATATCAGCTGACGACAATCAAGTAAACGTCATTACGATCAAAGACAAGCGCGAACGTGAATCTGTCAATGTAACCACCAGAGCTCAAAAATATGTCTTGAAGGGACATATGTCAACAACAAACATCATACCCAAAATTCAATATGATCTAGTCAGTCAACTGCACAAAACTCCTGCTCAAATATCTATACTGAAGTTGCTGAAACTTTTGCCAAAACAGAAAGACATCTTGGAACAAGCCCTATTGGAAACAAATGTACCTCAAGATCTAGATGCTAACAAATTCCAAGCCATGGTGGCTCACATGATAGGGCCTCATAACCTTACCTTTTCTGAGCATGATAATATCTCATTAAGCCATCCTCACAATACTCCACTCCACATTGAAGTCTTAGTCTATAAGCATCGAGTCAAAAGAGTAATAATAGATGGAGGAGCTGGACTCAATATCTATACCTTGAAACTTATCCGTGCATTAGGCTTCTCTGAGCAATCTATTGATCCATGCAAAAAGATCACTATCAAAGCATATGATGATGAAGAAAGATCATCCAAAGGAATAGTAATATTGCCAATTCAAGTAGGACCAATACACAAGGACGCTATGTGCCAAGACTTAGACATAGACCTCACATATAATATCTTTTTGGGTCGACCTTAGATACATGAAATGCAAGCAGTACCTTCTACTTATCACTAGTGTGTTAAGTTCCCCTACAATGGACAGGAAATTTCTATATCAGTAGATCATAACCCTTTTTAACATTGTAATTCTATGGGGGCAGCCCAAGATAGCTTGGTTCCACATAATAGAGAAAAACAAAGTTCCTTGGCACCAGATCTTCAACAAGAAAAATCTAAATCACTATCTATGGATTTTGAGCAGAAAATGAAAATCAAAGAGCAAGGCATGGGAGAATACTTTTTAGAACCCTTGTGTTTAGCCAACTTACAAGCATCGCCTAAATCTCATGGATTACCTACAACATCAACACATCAAGCAACACAGCCCATCACGAAGTTTGATTGCAAATTTATCCAACTAGGCACTCTAGCACATGAATTAGAGGAAAATGACATCCTTAGTTGGCTATACAAGGATGAGGAAGAAGACAGAGCGACTACTATTGAAGTAGCTATACCAACACACTTGTATGAAAAAGGCTACTTGATCATGCAACAAATGGGATACAATGGCAAAGGACCTATCGGCAAACGTCAAGAAGGTGTCACAAAACCATTAGATCCTCCTTCACAATTCTGTAAAAACAAAATAGGATTGGGCTATGAACACACTCTACCACCAAGGAAGACACCAAGCAAATACCAAAAAGCTCAGTGGAAAGCAAAGAAGAAATACAAGGAGGACTCATGGTAGGAGGCACTATTTGAATCAGTAGAGACAATACGCAAGGAACGTGAATATCAAGAAAGAAAGCAACATCAAGAGAAGCCCATCAATCGAAAGAAGGAAGCACCTACTGCAGAAGTACATCATGTTCAAGAACCAATGTCCAACAAAGAAGAATCACCTCTTGATAACATCGACCCTCCCCGAGAAGAGACAATATATGAGAAAATGCAAAGAGTGGAAGCAGGATTTGAGACAGAATCAGAGAAAACTATCAAACTCGTATAAATCATCAAAGACTTGTTTTCACCCTACAACATACTAGTCCACAACACTGCCAAAATTTGGGATAATACCTCCAAGACTGATTCAAATGAATATGAATGGGGCAGTTGTTCCAATGTTACTGAAGATATTTCTGCAAATGACAGTCATACACCCATTTCTCAAGAGGAACAAGCCACAAAACCTAGACTACTCGAATTTGGTCCACAGAATATCTATGACGCCAAGGAAAATGAGCAGCGACATTACGAACAAATCTACACAGAAGATGATACCCTCGAAGACCTCGACAAAATCATTAACTTATTTAAAATCCCAGCCAACCACAGTGATACCTCCATCTTAACACTTACAGTAGCTGAACTTGACCCACCCAATGACTCTTTACCACTTATCTTTCCTGACCTCATAGACTGGGACGAACCTGAAAATCATGACATACCAATTTTCTCAAATGATGATTCCATTATCCATTACTTGTGTACCGTCAACCTAGAAACATACTCTACTAGTGAACAAAGTAATGACATCTGCAATCAGGGGAGTGCCAAGTCTCTTAGTCACAAAAATGAATGAAATAAAGGATCTACTGTTGAAAACCAGTCAATGGCAGCACTAGATCACAAAAAAGTAAAAATAAAGGACGCATCCGTGGGTAAAAACCTTTTTAAGGCACCTAAAGATGGGAGACTTGACACTCTTCCTGAACATTATCAAGAGCGATCACCCATATTTATTGAGCCCAGTCAATCAATCAACATTGGTACAACAAAAGCAGCCAAAAACATACACCTTGCAGAATCTTTGACAGAGAAAGAAAGATCAGAGTTTGTCCAATTTTTTAAAGAAAAGCAAATCAATTTTGCTTGGTCATATGCGGATATGTCCGGGATTGATCCACATCTAATCATGCATCACTTGTCCATTTCTCCAGGAGCTAAGCCAGTCAAGCAAAAATTAAGAAAGATGAATCCACATGTAGCACTCATGGTCAAAGCTAAGCCAAAGAAACTATTAGACGTTGGATTTATTCGACCTATCAACTATGCTGAATGGATTTCCAACATTGTGCCAGTTTCCAAACTAGATGGCAGTATTAGAATATGCACCGATTTTAGAGATGTTAACAAAGCCTATCCAAAGGATGACTTTCCTTTGCCTAGTATCAACATAATTGTAGACCTCATAGCAAGTCATGCAATGCTATCACTAATGGACGGTTTTTCAAGCTATAATCAAATCAAGATAGCCCCAGAGGATCAAGATAAAACAACATTCGCTTGTCCTTGGGGAACATACTGTTGGAATGTCATGTCATTTGGCTTAAAGAATGTTGGGGCAACTTATCAACACACAATGACAACAATCTTTCATGACATGATGCATACCTTCATGGAGGACTATGTGGATGATTTACTAGCTAAATCATTTACCCAAACATAATATCTAAGCATCTTAGAAACTATTTTTGACAAATTGGAAAAATTTCAAGTCAGGTTCAACCCTAAGAAGTGTGTCTTTGGGGTTTCATCAAGCAAATTATTAGGCTACATAGTCTCAGAAAAGGGAATTGAAGTTGATCCAGTAAAAGTACAAGCCATCATGGAGATGTGATAGGGAGGTAGTGCAAGAGGGTTGCCCAATAGGCTTGTATGTTATTAGGTGATAGGTCCTTTGTTAGTTTCAAGGTGTAGTCACCAAAATCAGAGTGCAAAAAGCTCAAAGGCAATCTAGCAACTCTCCTTGTTCCACCTCCCTAAGTCAAACTCTCCTTGGTTACTCAAGGCCTTCAACTCCATAGTTGTTGGCTTAGTAATCTAACACTTTACTCACTCAATTGGGATTCATTCCCTCTGTCCCTGATTTGTTCTCTGACTGCACAAGGTCTCCTTTTATTGGATTGCAATTTTGTGTCAAGTTATACCCCCATGGGTGTCATTAGCCTTCTACGTTTTGTAGTGTAGTGATCCTTCATAAGTGCCAAAAACCAACTTATAGAGTCTACCTTGCCAAATATGTTAGTTGTATGCAAGGACAACTTGTCTCAACTAGATTTGATGGGTTTTAGGCTTTACATCCTCCATTTGTGTACCCGATTTGACAAAAAACCAATTTTGAGGCCTAAAACGGGCTATAAGGAATTAGCCCTCCTTTTGGGGTTTTGTGCTCACCCTGCTCCAACGATGGATTTCCAGACTAAAAGAATCTCATATGTGGATACCCTTTTGGGAGTTCTTGAAGATTTTCTGAGTTTTAGGGTCCCTTAAGCCTTCTCCATGACTGTCCCAAAAATGGGTGCAAAAAGGAGGGTTTGTAAGGGTTTTGGTGGCAAACATGGACTAACAAGTTTAAGACCTTCAATATGAACCATGAAAACTTGGTTCTACCAAGTTACATGCTATTTAAGCCATAGAAATATAGTTTTACACCTTCCCAAGGTTAGGGAACAAGATTTACAAAAATTGCTTATGAGGGGTATGCAACAATGACAACTTTTCCATTCTTGTTGTCTACAAACACATCAGTTACATGAGTACCCAAATAAATTCAAATCATGTGAACTCATCTATCATTAGGAAAAAAAGAGAATCACATTAACCCTGCACAAAATCCATTAGGCAATTACAAACAAAGAGTTGTTCACTGTCAAGGAAATTATGACTGCATTTTTGCCATCTCACTGTCTTTCACTTTGGACTCGCACTTTACACTGTCAAAAACTCTTATTTGAAGTACTGATTTGTGCTTTCTGAGTAATGCTCTTCCTTTTGATGCTTGATGTCCTTGATACCTACCACTTGGAAGAGGAAGATTACAAAAACCAATCAGCCAAGAATACAAAAATCAGTCATAAATGACTGTGACAGCTAGCTGGGCATTACAACCTTGCCTAAAGGATCATTAATTGATCTTTGGCAACCTCAAGACCCATGGGAAAGGTAAAAAAAAACCATTCCTTGATCTTGTTTGCAAACAAATAGAGAGAGGTACAATGCTTTACAAACTCCAATGTATGGTGGAGAGTAAGCAAGTGAAAGGAAATTAACTCCAAAACAGTGACTCGTTGTCTTTTACATCTTTTTCAAAAAATAAAAATGAAATCATCCTCATTATGGCTTAGAAAGCCTCTTTGTCTTTACATTCAAACTTAAACATCAAAACAGGTCTGATAATCTGATGAGTGCATTTGCTATGGAAGAGAAAAGCATCAAACTTCTTCAAAAACCCTAGCCAAATGGCACACTTGCCTAGGGCTCCATGGCCACCAAACTCCTTACACTTGCACTTTTGAAATAAAAAAAAGTATGTACATATCTTACAAGTTGACCAACTGGTTCTTGGGAAGCCATGAGCATTTAGGGCCTCAAGAAGCCAAGTTGGTCAAGCATCCTTGCCAATTTCCTAGACAAGGTAGTGAAATTGTCAAAACTAAATAATTTTGCACAAAACTCAAAACTTAATGAAATTCAATGCCACCAAAGGGAAAAGCTTTAGGAAACATAAGAGTATTGGAAAATTCAAAAATAGTACGACCACGTACAGTAGGTGTATGGACTGCTACTCACATGGAGTCAAAACATAGTGAAAAACAAGGTAAAAATGGTGCAAACTTGCAAAGTGCTTGATAATTCTGAATGATCAACCCTTACAATGGCTCAAACAAGAGAATAAATACCTCTCCAATTCATGTATCCTCTTGTACAAACAGGTACATGTCCAAGAGCACACAAATTTGACATTTTCATGTCTAAAATGATAACTATTGATGCCTAGATGATGCAAGGTTGGTCTCAAAAACCACCAATCATCTTAGAATAGTAATCACACCTAAAACCAAAGCACAAAACATGCCTAAACACTTTTCAAAATAAAAAGCACATTAAAAACTCACTTTTGACAACAATTTGTCAGGCAACTTTGAGCAAAAAGAAGAAAACAGGAAACCAAGACCACACAATGAGTTCAAAACTCATACAAACAACCTAGAACAACTTCAAAAACATCTTAGACAACTTTCCAACTTAAAACTAATAAAAACCAAAACTGCTATCAAACCTGTGATGAAAATGAGGCCTAGGTGCTCCTGCACCAAGATGCCACCACCTAAGAACATTAGCCAACTCAGATCTCTACAAGGACGACTCCAGTCAATCAGGCGAGTCATTGCCCAACTAGCAAATAAAAGCCTACCATTCAACCATTTTCTACATAAAAATGTACCATTCAGATGGGAAGCCACATTTGCAGAATCATTCTATCAAATCAAGCAATATCTAATGAACCCACCAGTTCTAGTACCATCCATAGAAGGGAAGCCACTCATTCTCTACATATCAACAACAAATATATCACTAGGGGCATTATTAGCACAAGAAGATCAACAAGGCAAGGAATGAGATATCTATTACATCAGTAGAACATTAAATGGATATGAACTCAACTATACATTCATTGAGAAGGCTTGTCTAACAGTGGTATTTGCTTCTCAAAAGTTCTGGCATTACATGCTAGCTCAAACAATTAAGCTAGTAGCAAAAATTGATCCTCTCAAATATTTGCTCAACAAAGCAACTCTTACAGGCAGATTGGCTAAATGGGTCATGATTCTCAGTGAATTCGATATCCACTACACAAAGTGACGAGCTATCAAAGGACAAGTAATTGTAGGTCAACTAGCTGAAGCATTGCTACCTGGAAAACAACCAATGGAGATCAAATTTTTGGACAGGGATGTTCTTGCTATTTCCACCAAACAATGGACCCTATACTTTGATGGATCCTATACTCAACATGGCTTAGGTGTTGGCATTATGTTCATCACTCCTGATGGACACACCATACCAATATCATATAGACTAATGTTTCCATGCACAAATAACATTGTTGAATATGAGGCATTGGTTACAGGCATCAAAATGGTCGTAGAATGGAGAATCGTAGATTTAAAAGTCTACGAAGATTCACAACTAGTCATCAATCAAATCAACAATGACTATCAGACGAAGGACAACAAGCTGCTACCATACAAATGAATGGTGGATGGTTTCAAACAATATTTTGTACACATTACCTTCGAGCAAATACCAAGGTTGTACAACAGAGTAGTTGATGCAATGGCTACTATCGCTTTACTACTACAGATTACAGAGTAACAAAGTCATTACGAGTTTCTGGTAGAGCAATTGTTCTCCCCAACCTATGATCATTCTGAATCCCATGTTATCTATGCCTTGACTGGTTTTGACTCTTCGTTATATGGACCAATATATGACTATCTTAAAAACAATATCCTACCCATTGACCTATCTCGAAACCAAAAACACAACTTTATCTAGCAAGCCGTCCGTTATACTCTCACTGTTGACACTGTACCGTCGAGGTCTAGATGGTACTCTTCTTCATTGCCTTGATCATAATGAATCTGACTCTGCTTTACAAGAGCTTCACGAAGGTATCTGTGGCACACATTCAAGTGGTCCTACTCTTACTAAAAAACTTCTAAGAATGGGATATTATTGGCCGACAATGCAAAAGGACTCTTATCATTTTGCAAAGAAGTGTCCTAAATGCCAAATCCATGACAATCTTATACATGCACCAGCATAAGAACTGTAGCCATTCACAACATCCTGGCCCTTTTGCCAATGGGGACTGGACTTCGTCGGCAAAATTCATCCTTCATCTTCAAATGGACACAAGTTCATTATTATTGCAATAGAATATTTTACCAAATGGATTGAAGCAGTCCCCATGACCATAGTGACTGGGAAACAAATTGCCTCTTTTATTCTTAATTATCTAATTTGCAGATATGGCATTCCAAGTTCCATCATCACAGATAATGGATGACCTTTCAAGAACCAAGATGTGCAAGAAATATGAGATAGATTCAAGATCCAACATTGTTTCTCTACACCTTACTACCCACAAGGGAATGGTCAAGTCGAAGCATCCAAGAAAACCATATAGGAAATGCTCAAGAAAATAGTGAATGATGCGGGAAAAGATTGGCACGTGCAACTCAATCCAACACTTTGTGCATACAGAACTAGCATCTGCACACCTACAGGAGCTACGCCATATTCATTGGTGTATGGATCAGAAGCAATTTTACCCCTGGAGGTAGAGATCCCATCTCTCCAAGTATCTTTGAAAGGCCTCATTCCCAATGAAGTGTATCGAGTAAACCGACTGCAAGAGCTAGAACTTCTAGATGAAAAGTGCCAACATGCCTATACTCACCTCAAAGCATATTAGCAACGCATGTGTAGAAGCTACAACCACAAGGTCATTCCTAGAATTTTTAAAATTGGTGATCTAGTACTCAAGGAAAATCCTAGAAATCAACAAGATCGGGAAAAGAAAGGGAAGTTTGAACCTAACTGGTTAGGTCCCTATGTTATCATATCAGCCTATGGATCAGGTGCTTATCGGCTAACAACTTCAGAAGGAGATGTGCTCAATGAACCAACCTACTTGAGCAGTCTACTACACGGAAAAGTTGAAAAAGTCAAAAATATCAAAAAATATCAAAAATCAAGAAAAAACAAGCAAAAAGGTACAATAAAAGCAACTGATGAAAACCTAGCAATAGGCACTATTGTCAGAGGACAACTCCTCTATCTATCTTTACTCACGAGCCTTTATATCCATAATCAAGCATTATTGGCCATCGCCCGACATTTTATAGCATTATCCAGGACATACTTAGCATAGTCATTGTCCTTACCTAGCCACATGTCCTTTCATCATATCCCACCATGGCTTGGTAATCACTATGCATATCCACATTAAGAGGAAAACTCAGCTAGGGGCAACGTTGATCAAAACTCCATCCTAAATCCAAACTCAAAGCATCCTGTCCAACAACAAATCAACAATCACGGGAACAAACATTGATCACTTAAAAGGATTCACAACGCATGATGGATGATTTTCTGAAGTATCAAATGTTGGCATCTTGCATGAAGTTTTGACTATTTTCGCCCTTGAATTTTTTTAAACTATTGGATCCTCTACATTTTTCTCAACGATGCATCAAGCTAGAGAAAGTCATGGGGACTCCAATATTTTTTTAGTTTTCTGTTTGTGAGGCGATCACTTGTACTTGTGTAAATACTTGTCTCGAGACGTGATTCAAAGCATATCATTGTAGACATGATTCCACTTTGCGCATACAAATAGTTTAATCTTGTCTATTTATACACAAGCCGCACTCAGGTCATCCTGGTTCAATTATACCTTGATGCTTGTGCTATCTTGCAAAATAAAAAATCATGTAAATTTTTCTCATGTCATTATGGTTCAATTATACCATTATACTTGTATAAATTTTCAACATATCTCAACAAATCAATGCTCAATGATGATAACTACAAAGAAAGAAAAAACATGTGACTATACAGGAATGACAAACGGAAGAATGTGGATGCTCAATTAGTTGCATATCATTTTACAATTAGTTGCATATCATATCATACATCTCATTTTCAAGATACATCTCACAACATCATGCATTAACACATCATATTCATCACATATCAAATCACATACATCTAAGCATTGCATCATCATCATAGAAACATCAAAATCATATAGAAAGCATCATCCATAACACATCACATGGGGATCAAGGAAAATGGTGTCATATATATATATATATATATATATATATATATATATATATATATATATATATATATATATATATATATATATATATATATATATATATATATATATATATATATATATATATATATATATATGTATGTATCTGAAAAATGATCAAATGTACAGAATATGTCATGTCTGTGCCAAATACAACAATATAATCAAAATACAATGGAGACAACGTCTCTCAGATATGACTATCTCCTGAGGGTGATGGTCTTGTAACAGATGTCCCGGCACCTGGATCTCCAGGTGGATCCTATCGAGTAGGCCCTGTCATGCCTCTACTCTCTGTCCTTGACCCCGTTTGCCTAGATCGACTAGATCTCGTCCCTGTGAAACTCAGAACTCGAAGCTCCCTGGGCACCACATCCTCATAACGCCTCTGGTAATACTCCACCTCCTTGGCTCTCAAAGCCAACTCTCTCAGTGTGTCTCTCATCGATCCACATGTCGTTGCTCTCTCCAAGGTCTCTATTCGAACCTTACATCGACCCAACCACTCCAAAACTGTATCCCACTCAGTGGTCAGATGTGTAATCTACCGCTAATGCACTAGTAACTGTGTCTGGAGGTGTTGCATTGATAACTATAAGGATCTAATCTGAGCGTCCTCCCGATGAGTCAAAATACAAATCTGGAGGGGTACCTATGAAGTGGTACCCCCTATCCCTCCCCCTGTCCTTGGTGCTGGTGGAGGTAAAACATCTAACCTCCTCCTTTGGGTCGGTCATCTAAAATCCTCTATCCCTCCCACCACTACTATCACCTCTCCTCCCCTCTCCTCACCCCCAGCTCCATTAACCAAGCCTCCTCTCCCTCTATCCTCCATAGCCCATTGCACAACTCTCTCCACCCCTATCCCTTTGTCACCACCATCTCCACCATCCTCCACCATCTCCACCATCCCCACCTCCCTCATCTAGCTCCTCTCCATCCTCTCCCCATCTCCCTAGCCTCTTGGGCTGCTCATCCTCATCATCGTCAAAAATGGGAATCATCTCCGTTGGATCTGATATCCTAGCCACAACATGCGCCACAAATAGTGTTGTGAACTCCTCTATCATTCCTGCATCCACTATCCCATAGGCATAGTCCCATATCTGGTCGGCTAGTTGAAAGAACTCCTCAACTGTCGGCGTGCTATCGATAGTAGGTCCCCACTCTAGTACATCCTGCCTCCATCAAGCATACAAACATGCTCCCTATGGAATCCCCTACTGTCATCCATACTATCGCAACACTCGGCTATGCAGGAATCTCTCAATCACAAGGGGCATCCGCTCTATCAGAAATCGAGACATGTAGACATAGGGAATCTCCATCCCATCCTCTGCCCATACCTCACAATCCATATACGGTCTCCAAACGACCATATCAATATCATCTAGCACTCGCCTCCAATGCTCTAGTTTGCCTAGCTTACATTGGACAACTATCCCTCGATATCCATATGCATAAGTGCACTCAACAGGGCCATCTCTATCCACAAGTGGCCTGGCTGCAAGAATATGCACCCACACCCATACCTATAGTAATGTAACCCCAACTGATAGACTATTGTATCCCAAGTAAACCACCTGATGTAGATCCCTATATAAGTGGGCCAACATAGCAGACCCCCATGCGAATCGGCGACCCTATGTCACCATGTCCTCCAAGACCAATCCCCATCCTACTACCAATCCCTTCGACCTACGGTCGGGACACAAAAACCCACCTATGAATCCTACCAGCATTGATGGTAGAGGAGCATAATTCAAATCAATAAACTCCTGCCATGGGATCTCATACCTGCAAATATGCTCATCATGCAAAATCTGACGAAGTGCCTATGCCCCGCCCTCCTCTATCTGCTCATAAGGTAAAAGTGCACCTACCACGGGAATCCGCAGAATCCGGTAGCAATCCTCAGGTGTCACTATGATCTCACTTGTCGCCAAATGAAAGGTGTTGGTGTCACTATGCCACCTCTTGGCCAAAGCTGTCAATAAACCCCAATTAATAATATACCAGGGCATCTCTAACAAAGAGGATAGGCCACACCTCTCAATGATATCCCTGTTTGCCTATGTCAATCGTGGTATCATTGACCATGGTCTCGAAAATCACTCTCGCGACTAAACAACCCCAAGTCGCTCCTGTCACAAACAAAACATGTCCAATATTAGTTTCCTCATCATATCAATTCATATTAAAATCAAATTCATATCAACTTGAAACATTGAAAATCTAATCAAGCTCCACATCATATCAAATCCATATACACATCAGATCAATAACAACTTGTAACACAACTCAAGTTTCACATTCATATCAACTTGTAACACAACTCAAGTTCCACAAACATATCAACTTGTAACACAACTCAAGTTTCACATTCATATCAACTTATAAAATAACTCAAGTTTCACATTCATATCAGCTTGTAAAACAACTCAAGTTCCACATTTATATCAACTTGAAACAATGCATATCAAATCAAGTTCATATCAAACATCCATATCAAAATCCACATCATACCATATCAATATATCAATGTCAACTTGAAACGTTGCAAATCAAATCAAGTTATCTCCAAAGTTCATATCAAACAAACCATATCAGAACTCATATTGGACAAATTATCAAAACAAACGACAATAGACACGCAACCTACCTATCACACCCATCCAAGCAAAACTGGCAAACACCTAAATATCTTTCTTCATCTCATAATCCTCACCAAAATCCTACTTTCCCCAAATTTTCCTGCCCACGCACTAAACAGTTTTATCTACGCACTAAGCTACTAGCTATGCGCTATCCAACCTTCTGTATGCACTACACCATTAACTCTAGGTGCTAGCCTACAACTATGCGCTACCATTCTTTCTAAATGCGCCACCTAAAATACCCTAAGCGCTAACCCTCGACCATGCACTATCCTCCCTTGGCCCTGCACTGCAAGCCTACCCTGCTGTGCTAGGTCACACCTACGTGCTACCTTAACCTACCCATGCAACCCCCAGCTAATCCTACGTGCTAGGTCTAAGCGATGTGCTACCTGCTTCCCCCTATGCGCTACCTTGTGCACCCGATGCGCTAAACTATGTCAATGTGCTACCCTAACCCACCCCTGTGTTGTCCTAACCTACTTGAATGCTACCCTAGTTCATAAAATCCCACATGCTATGCTACTTATCGTATGTGTTGCGGTTTTTACCTGACACGCTAAACCGTTAAATCCACGTGCAAAAAATGAAAAACCTGACTAAAAACGACAAAAAAAAAAATCAAAAAGGGGTTAGAAATGATGATTTACCGGTGGTCCATACGTGGCCGGCCTCCGATACCACTGAACGCGCTCAAATCGATGACAAGCAAAGGGAATCGACATTTTCTCTTTTTCTCCAAGTGTCACTTTCTCCAAAGTCAATAAGCACAAATGAGACAAAATAGATCACTTTTTACCTTTTTATGGGATAAATGAAAATTAGGGTTACGTAGACGAGCACATAAATTGCTCGTGATCTTTATTCTAACCCCAACAAACATCATTATCTGGAGATGAATCAACTTATCGCATTCAACATAAACAAAATTTTGAAATGCCATGAACTTTACCAAATCAAATCAAATTTTTAAAATTTTGATTCATCTCTAGAGGGGGCATTATCAACATCATTTACCATATCAGGGGCATGACATGAACATCTCGACACAACATCACACTGATCATAACCAAATCATGACGACACATCATTGTTCTTTGAATTAACATGTGCACACACGTCACTTCAAAAAGGGGCAAAATGTAGACGTATAAAAATGACCGTATTCCTAAATGAATATTTAATGTTCATTTTATTCTCATTCCTCTATTTAGTTAAATCTAATTTAATTAAATTATCCACATTCTTCTATTTAAATTAAATAAATTATTTTATTTATTTATTTAAGTTCACTTAAGTCCTTTATATCATTTTATTTAATTAAATCCCTTCTCTCTACTTTTTAATTAAATTTACATTTAATTAAATAGTTTACCCCAATTACATAAATCTAATTTATTTAAATCCCCAATTTGCAACCAAATTGAAATAAAGAAATTTATTTTAATTAAATCCTATTATCCCTCATCCACTTGCATTTTCCTACATCTCCCACTTGCCTCCTAACCCTCTTCCTAAATTCTTCTAGAACCCATCTAATCCTAATCAATTAGTCTAAACCCTTCAATTATCCCCTTTCCCTAAATTTGAGGAGGTCACTTCTCAAATTTGGAGTAAAGTCTTCCAAAGGCATTAAAACCTTTATGCAACTTGTTGAAGACCCTCAAATTTGGAAGGACTCTTACAAATTTGTCCCCAAAGTCTTCAAACCATTAATGGTTAACTAACCCTTAGTGGCATGATTAGAGACTTCTTGCCTAACTTAACCCTCTTCTAACCCAGGGGTCTCATCAAGCATTCATTGCTTTGACCATGGTTATCCCTTTAAACCTTTGCACAAGAGTTTATCCTTTGGATAAAAGTTTTATCCATTGGATAACCCTAACCCAACCTTAACCCTTACCTTCTAAGGTAACCATGAGGTCTTCTCAAGCATTTAATGCTTCTTACCTCTCCTCTCAAGTAGTCTTATGTTGACAATTGTCACCATTTCATTGGTGGAAATTGTAAACATGGATTGATAACTTTCAATCCTGACTCTTGATTAGATCCTTCAATCTTGACCATCCATTACCATGTTTCTTCTATAAATAGAGCCCTCATTCCTCCATTTTGAGATATCCAAGTTTTTAACATCACACTTATACTCAATTTTAGCATGCATTTAGCCTCTCTTTGTAATAGGAATTAATCTAATAAGCATTTTAGAGCATTTATATTATCCTTAGCTCAAATCATATAACTAGTATATCATGTTAGGATAGTATTGTTACTAACCTTGTCATCTTATCGTCTAGTTTAACTCATTTGTAGAATCATGCAAAAATAGGATGCATTCATGTTAAAATTAATCTAAAGCATCCCCCGTTCTTGCATTCGTCATCCCTAAGTCACTTTGCTCAATGATCTGAGAGCAAAGGCATTGGCTTGAGGGACCTTATGAGATAGAGAACCATGCAACCCACCTTGGGAAGTTGAGTCATTCCTCATGACTCTATAACTTGCACCAAGAGTCCCATGGGTGTGTGGGCAAGTCCTTTGAATATTTTCACATATTGAGTTTCATTGAACCTCTTTTCCCGCATACAGGTAACAATGATCTAAGGACTTTAGTAACAATAGTGGTGTCATCAATAGTTCCACCAGCACTTTTGATATCTCCAACCACAGTCTTAATCCTAATGCCATACTGCTGAGTGGTCTCACCTTCAACCATCCTCATATCCTCAAATTTACCTCTAAGGCTCTCTTCCTTAGCTTGCTTTACATGCTCATCACCACCATAGATGTTTTCCAGTGCATCCCATACATCCTTAGGTGTGTCCTTGTCTTGTACATCAATGAACTCAATATCTGACAGGTTGTTGATAAGGGCTTCCATGACTTACCCATTTTCCTATATCTCTCTCTTATGATCATTAGTTAGAGTGCTAGTGGGAGTCACATATGCATTCTCAACATAGCTCCAGTGTCGAACACCCATACTCTTGATGTAAATCTTCATTCTATCTTTCCATATCTTAAAGTTATCTCTATTGAACTTAGGACCTTCCCTCTTCATCATTACAATGAAATCTTTTACCTCAAGCAGTTAAGCTTATATCACTGAGGATCTGGAGGCGCTCTGATACCAATTGATGAATAATGATAAACAACAGATACCCCAACCAGTATTGAGAGGGGGGGATGAATCAGTATAAGCAAAAACTTTCTCAACAACTTATCTAGTTAACGCAATACCAACTGGTTGTCACCATTACTGAACTTAACCATGGCAACACCGGTTAAACACAGTAAGACATCAGATACCATAAATTGATAAGTCTGATCACTTCAAATATGATCAATACTTGCTATCAACTTCACCCATAAACATATGCATGTGGTATACTAGAAACACCATAACCTATTAACTCTGCATGCATAATCTTTCAACCAAATACTCCATAAACATCACATGAAAAATGCATAACACACAGATTTTTCACGTGGAAACCCAAATGGGAAAAACCACAATGGGGATGAATACCCACAAGCTTGTTTTTGAACTCTTTTGAAACTCGCCCTGTTAGGAGCCTAGTCTGGTTAAAGACTTTACAATAAGGTTCTACTAGGAACCGATCCTGTTAGAGATCTCTCAGTTAAGGGATGGCTATATACCCTGTTAAAGGTTGAAACCTTGTTAGAGGTTACCTTGCTAGAGGATTTGAAGAACTCAATGATCTTGAGTCACCTGATTACAGGTTTTACAATAAGCTTGTTAAAGCTACCTGGTAAAGGGATTTTCCATCTGTTGAAATGATTAGAAGACAACGGGAAAAACTTCTGATCTGATAATAGCACTACATGCCAAGGAAGATCCTTTTCATTTCCTCTACTCTACAATCACACTCTGCAGTTTCCTCTTACTGGTCTGGCAAGTATCTCATCACTCGGATACACACACAATCATTTGCCAAAAACTTTACAATAACAAACATCATCGACCTTATAGACAACAGATAGGTCGGTAGCATAAACCCTAAACCCCAAGCATCTTAGGTTTACAACACATGCGGTCCAATCCTGACCATCCAAACACATTGCATAGAGTATTACAATTTCAAATAGATCAGAAGACAATCTACATCGTTCATTCATCACTGCTCATGGGAATCAGTAACCCATCACGCTTTCTTCTCATACCACTAAGAAGAATGTTCATTCTCGAGGTAGACTTCAAACGCAGTCGATCTTCTCATATCTCAATCCTTCACATGCACAAGGCTGATGTGGCACTTTGATCTCATTCATATCTCTTAGCTAACTCATCACGGATTATCACCAGTTTCATCACACAAGCTGGATCGCCAAACCGATAACCATAGAGTTGAGATTGCCAACTAGTAGTCACACTTAGTGAAATCCTAACATTGATTCACTGCATCTCCTCATACCTCTTCATACTAGTTCACTTGAACTTTATTGACATCAATGACAACATACATTATCATCATATCAACATACCGGTTCATCATATGCTAACAATATCCAACAATCTCCCCATATGCCAACAATATCCAACACATTCATCATCATTCTCTTCACTTGATGCATCAGATAATGGATCTGGACTCCATTCATATTCATTTGAATCTATCTCTAAATCATTGTCTAGAATCACACCACTGTAGCTGATAGGAATGTTATACAGTGAGAATAGTTCTCTGATTTTTGTCATTTGTTCTTTTACTGTTTGTGGAATATCTTGATCAAGTTCCATGCTTGCTTGTATTCTTTGGACTTGTTTGTAAGTTTCTTCTTCTCTTTTGATAGCAAGCTCTTCATGTTGTCTCTCATATTCTTCTTGTTTTTGCTTTTTCTTTACTATTTCTAATGCTTGATGTAGCTTTTCTTGACATGGTTCTTCTTTAGGAATTGCTTTCTTTCTCCATTTTGGGTGTAGATAATTGTGCTACTTTTTTTTCTATTGAGGATACCCAAATCCTGATTTATCTTTCTTAGATTGTGTGTGAGGACAAATGGGTTCTGAAATACCTTCCTGATGCTTACCATTGGTCCTTTTCCTTCATATCCTGTCCTTTTCATGATTTCGGAACCATTTCCATATTGCTCTATAGGAATAATGACTTTTGTAGTTGTTGCTATAGTTTCATTTTCATCTTTGTACAGCCAGCTAAGAATGTCCTTGTATTCAGTTTCCTCTTAAATTGTTTCAGCTTTAACAAATTCTTCCTTGAACATTTCAATTGATTTCTATTGGATCTGTGGTTGAGCATTTGTAGGTTTTCCATATGATTTAGGTGAAAGTGGTCAGTAATGCAAAGAGTACTTCCCTATTCCTTCATCATTTAATTTGAGTTTTTTCTCAAAGTTCTGCCATAATATTCCTTGAGTTTCCTTGGTGAGGATAGACTGCTTCTCTATTATGTGGAACCCTTGCATCTTGCACTGGTTTTAGATTATTGCAATATTGGTTGGAGTTTGCTAATATAGTGATTTCTTTTCCATTATGAGGAAAATTAACACACCAATGGTATGTAGAAGGATCTGCTTGGATGTCATAAATTCATGGTCTTTCCAAGAGAAGGTTATAAGATAGATTCAAATCTAGAACCTAACACAGTGTATCTCTTTCTACTGCTCCTATTTCAATTGTCAACACCACAATCCCTTTAAAAGAATGCTCTTCCTCATCATAGGCCTTGATAGTTATTTTCTTCTTGGATCCACTACATTCTCTTAATATCCCAAGGCCTTTATTAAACTTAATGCACAAATATTCAAGCCAACTCCACCATGTATGAGTACACGTTTGACACGAGTTGTATGAATGGTGACTTCAATATGTAGGGGAACATTGTGAGGGTGTTGTAAGGATGCATCATCATTTTCATAAAAAGATAAACAATGAGGGGCTATGAGGTGTCTCACCATATTTTGAAATTGATCCACATCCAGGTCTTTTGGGACCGTTGTTTCTACTAGAGCTCTCTCCAATATTTCCTTATGCATAGGTGAAACTTTTAGGAGCTCCAAAATTGATATTTGGGCGAGTATCTTTTGTAATTGTTCCACTAAGTTGTATTGTTTCAAAGTGGATGTTGATTCATTTGTTGTACCTAAAAATGTAACCTTTGCTTTGCTTCTAGTAATGACGTTGATAGGTTTTGAAGGTATTTTGTCTTTGACAATAATGACATTTACCACATCATCATATGTGTAAGTATAGTTTATCTTAGCTTTGCCCTTATCATCCTTTGGGTTGGATTGTTCACCTTTTTCATAATTTGGGAGTGGAGTTTTGAATGCTAGATATGATTCATTCATTTTATGACTATCCACTATGATAGTTCTATTATCAATTAAGTCTTGAATAAGGTTCTTTAATCTTTGACATTCATTGGTTTGATGTCCTTTGTTTCGATGATAGTTTCAAAAATGATTGTCATTCCACCAACTCGTTTTGATTTGAGGCTCATAATTTCTTGCTTCTAGTAAGGTAATCAATTTATTCACAAGAAAAGTCTTTAAAGCCGATTCCAATGGTTCCCCAATGTTTGTGAATTTCCTGTGGGGATTGGAGAAGAAAGACTTGGGTTTGTTGTTCTCTTGATTGTTTTTGTTTTCCACTTGACTTGATAAGTTAAAGATTGGTTGTTGTTTGGAAGAATTGTTATTATCATTTCCTCTATTGGTAACGTTTCTATTATTTGACTAGAATTTAGGTTTGTCATTGTTATTGTTACCATTTATGTTGTTGTTGTGATTGTTGTTATAGGAATTGTTGTAGAGTTTTAACTCTCCTTTCTTTACCATTGCATCCTCTATTTTTAGACCATTTTCAATCATTTTCAAAAAAGTAGGAGGATATTGCAATTTGAGATGATAAATCATTTCACTTGTCAGATTGTCAATGAATGTGTCCATTTTCTCTTGATCTAGTATATCTCTTGGATACTTATTAAACAATCATCTCCATCGCTGTAGAAAAACCATGAAAGGTTCACCATTCTTTTGTTTGATATTGCATAGGTCTAGCATTGTTATCTCATTTCCTATGTTGTGGGAGTATTGTGAGATGAATTGGTTCACAAGTTCTTCAAAAGATTTAATCCCAGATGGCAATCTTGAGAACCATTCCTGCAAACTCCATACTCATCGTGCAAAATTCCCTAATATGATCTTGAGGATCAGATTTCCCATCAAATTTATCATATTTTTGGATTTCAAAATGTTGTGGGAATGGTATCATGTTTAAATTCTTGTCAAAAGGATATGGACAAATGTCCTCCAATCAATATTTCTTGGAACTTGTTCCATTTTGCATATCATGTATTTGATGTTGCAAAGTTTGCATTTGTTGAGTGAGAGTTAATAGAGGATTATCAGCATGAGTTCTTTTTGCATCCTCATAAGTTCTCCTATCACTTCACTCCCTTCTT
Source organism: Cryptomeria japonica (assembly GCF_030272615.1). Lineage (NCBI taxonomy): Eukaryota > Viridiplantae > Streptophyta > Pinopsida > Cupressales > Cupressaceae > Cryptomeria > Cryptomeria japonica. Next base: position 100,036,517 of record NC_081414.1, read on the forward strand.
GTTTCATCTTGGTTCCTTGTATCATTGTGGTCTATTCTTGTTCTATCTCCTCTTATTTCTTCATTATCTCTTCTTGTTTCACTATGGTTTACCCGATTCAAGTCATCATCGTTGTGATCATCAGTGTTTTGATTATGACTTGTTTTTGCATCTTGTTTCAAACTTTTCGTGTTAAAACCTTGTGGCAATTTTGCCCTTGAATTTGCCAACATTAGGATATACTTTTGTTTTTGTTTTTCCAAGAGTTTTTCCATTAGTTTGTCAAATCTGGAATCTTGTTCAAGGTATCTAATGGTATTATTGATTGCCTCTTCATCGACATCTGTGTATCCAAATTGATCAAACATTGGATTTTCCTCTTCCATTTGTTTTTGTTGTCTTCTCAATTGCTCGTGTTGAGCTATGGTCCAAACTAGCATATGATTGACTTGAAACTTCTCAAGTTTTGATTTTCTAGATGTAACTCAATAGGTGATCACTGGTTTAGGAAGATAAGCTAAGTTGATTTTACGACCCTTATTAGTGCATTAAGATAAGGCATCTCTTTGTTGAAAAGCACGTTCTTGTAAAGTTTCTTCGTCAAACTTTGTTCCGTAACCACATAGATATTTACGAAAATGATGTAGGAATGCTCTATTTTTTAACAAGAGTTTGTGGTTAATGTATAAGAATCTCCTCTTCTTCAAGATAGGCTTCTAACTTGGTTTTCTTTTCTTGAGGCAATATCAAAAATTCATATAAGCATATAATGATTTACAAGTTGTTTGATTCCAAAGTGAGTGCAATTTTGATTTTGATATAACCTAGGTCCAAAGAGGAATGATATATCCAAGCTAATGAATAAAGGTTGATATGATCTAGTTTCGTGATAAAGGATTTGATGTACCCTAATAAGAAACTAATGATGATGACGATTTTGCACTTGAGATGGTTGAACCAATAACTTGTTGAATGTTTACGCTTATGAAAACTTTTGGAAATGACCTATGTGATTGATAAACTTGATTGTTTGACTAGTTTGAAAATATGTAACAGTTGAAAATGAATCTCCTCGAAAAAGGGTATCTGAAACTAATGTTGAAATTTTTCTCTGATATGGGGAAATGCTCATTGTTATAGATGTGATGAAGCAGATGTGTTATCCCATTGAATAAAAGTGTTATCCTGTGCAATAAATGTGTTGTTATGTTGAGTGAAAGCACTTCTCTGTAGTTGTAAAAGCCTGAACCTAGGGTGTGAATGTGTTGTTTCTGTTGCAAAAGCGTTGTCCCATTTAATAAATGCATGATCCTATGATTCAAATGTGTTGTATTGTTGAGTAAAAGTGCTATCCTAATGTGCAAAAGTGCTACCCTGCGCTACAAAAGCATCATTTTCACTGTTTTAATTGAAAGTCTTAGTTGTCAGATTTTTGACTCATTTCAAGATGATTATTTTTCAAGTTTTTGACCATTTTGAGAACATTTTGCAAACACAAAAGACACAATGTTTGGAAAATCAAAGTGCACAAGCAAGTACAAGTCCTATGGTAGGTCGAGACAATAATTGTTGAATCTCACATGGGGTTTCCCTCGAGGCTACGCTATTCAAAGCGGATATCTAGGTGTGTGACCCCATTTGCTCCACCCTCGGCACTCACTTCTTAGGGGAAACCAAGCACTAGTTTCCATGAAAACTCCCCATCGCAAACTGCATATCTCTACTAGGAACCATATGTGTATGATCTTCTTCAGAGGTCCGACCTCCTGTGCCAACAATTAGAAGGATTTTGGCAACTAGACAAGATGGTTTTTAGTAAGGGCTTTTAGTCATGTGGCCATACATGCGGCACTTATTACACTCTATAAATACAGAAGGTTCCCAACCTATAGAGGTTGCACTCTATAGGGTTTATGGGAAACATAGTGTCAGTGTGAACTAATCAGCACATGTTGCCCATGACTTTCGTCATAGACACGATTTATTTAAAGTGGATTGGAAGGACTCGGTATTGGCTCTTTTCCACTTGGGTCATTCCCCTCTCACTGGCCCCCTCAAGGTATCTTAGGAAGGCAGGCCCTCTAAAGGTAACACATAAGATAAAAGTAGGTCTATCTTTCTGATCACCGTATTAGGGTGAGAGCATACTCACCCACTACTTTTAAGCAAACACGGTAGACAATGATTATTTTTAACCTTTAAATCATCTATGTGCAACTACATTACTGAAAACACACAATGCAAGTTTACATGTTGTTCATTAACCCCTTAGTTAAGATAGATGAAAGATGTATGATCTTTTACTTTCCAAAAGAACTCCTAGTTAGACTAAGTGAGAAAATGCATAAAAAATTGCTCAAAATAAAATCCTGCATGCACTCAAGTCAGTAGTTTCCAAAAATTGAGTCTTGGACAATCGAACCTGCAAAGATTTTTTAATTGACAGATAAATTTCAAAATTTACAGATAATTAGAATGAAAGCGCTAAAACAGTAAATGTGTTATCCTGCAAAACATAAGTGCTAACTGTTGAAATGTGGCGACTGATCAACAAAGTACTGTACACTCAGCAAGTATCCTCGTCGGGGTCTGGGGTCGGGTCGAGCCCCAGGCAGGGGTTTGGGGGAAACAGCCCCCGAGAAAAGTGGGGGTTCAGGGGTGGGAGCCCCCAAGAAAATTTTTTTTGCCATTTTTCGTTGATGAAAACCGACATTGTAATAAAACCCTAAAAAGGCCAACTTTGTTTGTTGCCCTAAAAACGCATGTTATAAGCGGCTGGGATGCTTAAGGCATTGTAAGGTTGATGTACTGTTTTTGCTGGATAATAAGAAAGATTGGACGATTGTGTATGGTGGACGTAACCCATTCTGGGTGAACCACGTTAAATCTCTGTGTTATATGTGTCTTGTTTTATTTCTTTATCTTTTGTATTTAAATCTGCATATAATTGTTAGTTCATATTTGCTTCGGATCTACTTGAAACCCTAACAATTGGTTTCAGAGTGAGGTTTTCTGTAAATTGGCAGGACTTTCACATTTGAGTGGGAGCAATGGAGGATTCCAAATTCAAAGTTGAAAAGTTTAATGGCCAGAATTATCAGTTATGGAAAATGCAGATGGAGGATTACCTGTATCAAAAGGATTTGTGGCGGCCATTGGAAGCAAAGGCAAATAAAGTGACCACAATGTCAGATGAAGAGTGGGACATTTTAGATAGAAAGGCACTGGGATCTATTCGATTGTGCCTTGCGTCGTCTGTAGTATTCAATATAATAGAAGCAAAAACGGCTGTAGATTTGATGGCAACATTGGCTAAGTTGTATGAGAAACCCTCGGCTTCGAATAAGGTATTTCTTATGAAGCGTTTGTTTAATTTGAAAATGAGTGAGGGAGGATCTATAGCGGAGCACTTAAATGAATTTAATACAATTACTAGTCAATTGTCTTCAGTAAAAATTACCTTTTCAGAAGAGGTTAAGGCTCTCTTGATTTTATGTTCTTTGCCAGAAAGCTGGAATAGCTTGGTTATGGCTGTAAGTAACTCTGTCTCTAGTAAAAATACTTTGGTATTTGATGATATTGTTGGTGTTATCCTAAGCGAAGAAATGCGAAGGAAAAGCACAGGTGAGACTCCAACATCATCGGGTAGTGTTTTGAATGTGGAGAACAGAGGAAGATCAAAGAAAAGAGGAAAAGGCCCTAGGAATGAGAAGTCACGAGGGAAGTCAAAGAAAGGAAGCTCTCAATCTAGAGGAAAGAAAGATAGCTGGTACTGCGGAAAGCCTGGTCATCTAAAGAAAGACTGTTGGTCTTAGAAAAACAAAGAAGGAGACAAAAATGAAAATGATAGTAAGGAAGCTAATATTGCAAGTAATACTTTACAAGATGCTTTAATCTTATGTTTGGATAATGTTAATGATTCTTGGAAAATAGATTCTAGGGCTTCATTTCATGCTACACCCCATAGAAAATATTTTCTAGATTATGTTCAAGGTGATTTTGGATAGATATATTTGGGTGATGATGAGCCTTGTCAAATTGTTGGAAAAGGAAAGATAAAGATCAAGTTGCAGAATGGTAATGACTGGTTTCTGCAGGAGGTAAGACATGTTCCTAATTTAAGAAGAAATTTAATTTCTACAGGGCAACTAGGTAGTGAAGGTTGCATAGTTACCTTCTCAGACAGTATGTGGAAGGTCACTAAAGGATCATTAGTAGTAGCTAAAGGTGTGAAGGTAGGCACATTATATCTGTGTACTAGTAACACTTACTCTACCTTAGCTGCTACAGATAAAGTTACTACTGGGACAACAACAATAAATGTTGCAAGAACAGATTCGATAATGTGGCACCATAGGCTTGGGCACATGAGTGAGAAAGGAATGAAAACCCTTTACTCCAAAAATCTATTGCCAGGACTAAACAAGATTGATTTAGAGTTCTGTGAAAATTGTGTTTATGGTAAACAGAAAAGAGTCAGATTTCTCAAGGCTGGGAAAGAGAAGAAGAGTGAGAAGTTAGAGCTTGTACATTAAGATGTATGGGGACCAGCTTAAGTATCATCTCTTGGTGGCTCTTGTTATTATGTTATTTTTATTGATGACTCAACTAGAAAAACATGGGTATATTTCCTAAAACAAAAATCAGATGTTTTTGAAACTTTTAAGAAATGGAAAGCTTTGGTTGAGAATGAGACAGGAAAAAAGTTGAAGTGTCTCAGATCGGATAATGGAGGTGAGTATTGTAGCAAAGCATTTGAAGATTACTGCTCCTTAAATGAGATTCGAAAGCAGAAGATAGTTCCAGGAACTCCATAGGAAAATGGTGTGTCAGAGAAAATGAATAGGACTATCATAGACCGCGCGAGGAGCATGAGATTGCATGCTGGATTGCCCTTACATTTTTGGGCAGATGTTGTACATACTACTGTCTATTTGATAAATAGAGGACCTTCAACCCCTTTGGATGGTGGTATTCTAGAGGAGGCATGGATTTGTAAAAAAGTAAATTGTTCTTTTCTAAAAAAATTTGGTTGCGAAACTTTTGTCCATGTTGATAAAGAAAACAGAATCAAGCTTGATGCTAAATCTTAGAAATGTACCTTCATTAGATATGGGATAGATGAATATGGCTATCGGTTATGGGATTTTGAAAATAAGAAAATAATTAGAAGTAGAGATGTTATATTCAATGAGAAGGTTATGTATAAAGAACAAATGCAGGAAAAGAATATGAACAGGACAAACAAGAATATGTGGTGTTGGATGAGATTCCTGAAAATGAAATGCCACAGGTACCTGATGCTCAGCAACAACAGATTGTCCCACAAACTCTTGCAAGTGTTAGACATTTTACGAGAACAAGTAGACCCCCTGAAAGATTTTCTCCTTCTTTGTATTCTATTTTATTAATAGATTCTGGTGAACCAGAAGAATATGAAGAAGCAATGCAGGTAGATGCCAAACAACAGTGGGAGCTAGGCATGAAAGAGGAGATGGACTCCTTGATGAAAAATAAGACTTGGGACTTAGTCCCTTTACCTGCAGAAAAAAGAGCCTTGCCTAACAAATGGGTTTATCGGCTGAAGGAGGAGGAAGGAGGTCAAAAAAGATATAAGGCTAGACTTGTAGTAAAAGGTTTTGCACAAAAAAAGGGTAAAGATTATGATGAAATATTTTCTCCAATTGTAAAAATGACTTCAATTAGAATTGTACTTAGCCTTGTGGCTGTAGATAATTTACATCTTGAACAATTAGATGTCAAAACAACTTTTCTCCATGGAGATTTGGAGGAGGAAATTTGCATGTTGCAACCATAGGGATATGAGGTCAAAGGTAAGGAGAACTTGGTGCGTAGGTTGAAGAAAAGTCTGTATGGCCTAAAGCAAGCACCCTGACAATGGTATTTAAAATTTGATAGTTTCATGGCTGAACACGGTTATCATAGATGTCATTCTGATGATTATGTATATTTTAAGAGATTTGATAATGACAGTTATATTATCCTGTTGCTTTATGTTGATGACATGCTTGTTGCTGGGTCTAACATGCAACATATAAATGATCTTAAACAGAAATTAGCCAAGTCATTTGCTATGAAGGATTTGAGTGCAGCTAAGCAAATTTTCGGTATGAGGATTACACGAGACAGGAAAAATAGAACCTTGAATTTGTCCCAAAGTGAGTATATAAAGAAGGTGTTGAAAAGATTTAACATGCAAGATGCAAAAGTAGTTAGTACACCTTTGGCTAGTCATTTCAAATTGACTAAGGAGATGTGCCCAAAGGCACAGGAAGAGGTTAATAAAATGTCTAACATCTTGTATTCATCAACTGTTGGTAGTCTGATGTATGCAATGGTATGCACAACGCTAGATATTGCACATGCAGTGGGAGTTGTGAGCAGGTTTATGAGTAATCCAGGTATGGAACATTGGAATGCTGTGAAATGGATTCTTCGGTATTTGAAAGGAACTACTACGAAGGCATTATGTTTCAAAGGATCTAATGCTGCTCTAAGTGGATTTGTTGACTCTGATCTGGCGGGTGATATTGATTCACGGAGGAGTACTACAGGGTATGTTTTTACTATAGGGGGAACTGCAGTCAGTTGGATTTCTAGGCTACAAAAGATTGTTGCACTTTCAACCATTGAAGCTGAGTATGTTGTTGCTACAAAAGCCAGCAAGGAGATGATTTGGTTGCAATGTTTTCTGGAGGAATTGAGTCAGACACAAGAGGATAGCCCATTGTATACTGATAGCCAGAGTGCCATTCATCTTGCAAAGAACTCTATTTTTCATTCAAGGACAAAGCACATTCAGCTCAAGTACCACTTCATCTAGACTGTTTTGGAGGAGGGTCAGTTATGGCTTGAGAAAATTTACACAAGTGAGAATCTTGCCGATATGTTCACAAAGGCAGTTCCATAGGAAAAGTTGATTTCTTCATTAGTTTCTGTTGGTTTTCTTGATTGATAATTGTGGAATTTATACCAATCGAGTCTTAGTATTTTATCCAGCAGATGTTGCATGTATAGTGGTGTCGTGTAGTATCAGTCTTCAAGTGGGAGATTGTTCAGTGTGGAGCCTGATCAGTCTCCAAATGGGAGATTGTTGAAATGTGGCGACTGATCAGCAAAGTACTGTACACTCAGCAAGTATCCTCACCAAGGTCCGGGGTTGGGCCAAGCCCCGGGCAGGGGTTCGGGGGTGGGAGCCCCCGAAAAATATTTTTTTGCCATTTTTCGTTGATGAAAACTGACATTGTAATAAAACCCTAAAAAGGCCAACTTTGTTTGTTGCCCTAAAAACGCATGTTATAAGCGGTTGGGATGCTTAAGGCATTGTAAGGTTGATGTACTATTTTTGCTAGATAATAAGAAAGATTGGATGACCGTGTATGGTGGATGTAACCCATTCTGGGTGAACCACGTTAAATCTTTGTGTTGTCTGTGTCCTGTTTTATTTCTTTTTCTTTTGTATTTAAATTTGCATATAATTGTTAGTTCATATTTGCTTCGGATCTGCTTGAAACCCTAACACTAACCTATTGAATAAATGCATTGACCTGCGTAATAAATGTGTGATTTCACAAACATAAGCGCTAACTTGAGTGATAAATGCATTAACCTATGCAGTACAAGCGCTAACCTATGGAGTAAATGAGCTACCAAATTGCACATAGGCGTGAAACTAGCTTACAAATGCATTAATTCATTCAGTTATTACAAGAATTAGACAAGATATTAGAAGGAGATGTGTGAGGCCTGAGCCCCACAATGGGCGCCAAAAAATGTGTCTGACTTAAGTTTTCACCTCAAAAATTGACCTGCAACTTGTTAGTCCATCATGAAAAATTAAAGCTACAAGAACTCAATCTTCAACCAATGAAACAACATGAAATAAAGTAAATAAAACAAATTATGTATCATTGTGTCCTAGCCCCATTATTCTTGGTTGCAGATGATTTGATCTTAGACAAGCACTGGTAGCTTCCAAGATGGCAAGTGTGGAATGGACTAATAGATGATATGCAAAAGCTATGTGATGATATGCTAAAATTCTATGAAAATGATCTATGCTAATTTTCTCAAAAACTCTAAAATGCTTAGACAAATGAACTCACGAATGCAAATATTAAGGCTCCCAGTTAACTTAGACTATTGGACATTGGGCTCAAAATGCACTAGAACTCCTCTATTTATAGATTTTTGAGTGCATAAGCTTAGGTGGTAGAGATCAACGGTCATGATTAAATCTTGCTTTTTTGGATGGCTATGAGCAAGAGGTTGAAGGTTGAGAGAAAGGGGGAAGGAGAAGACAAGTGTCACTCATCTCACCTTGACTGAGGGGAAGACTGAGAGAATCTAGGATTGGTTGGAGAATATTAAGGGATAGAGGGACAAGTGGAAATGGACTAGGGTTAAGTGGACAAAACCTCCTCCAAGAATATAGGAGTGTTGGGGCAAATATAGGGAGGTTTCAAAGATTATGTGCTCGTACACATTTTATTCATGAATATGGGAGTTAGAGATAAGTGGCTCATAAATGATTTATTTTTATTTGATTTTATTGATTTAAATTAGCCACATGATGGATGAGTTGGCAAAGGTGGAGATGAAGGGTGAGTTGGAAAGTTGTAATTAAATAATTATGGAATTATTTAATAATGGAACTATAGGACAATGAATAGTGCACAAATATGATAAGGAATGATAATTAAATATTAAATATTTAATTATTTGGCTTAGAAGAAAGGGGGATAATGAATTAATTAATTAAATGTTTCAACTCGATTAATTAATAGAAGAATATTAAATACTTATGAATTAAATAAATTAATCTTTTCAAATTAATTATTTAATAGAAGAATAATCATTAAATAAATATAAAATATTTATTTAATTGCTCATAGCCAATTTTCTGTGTATATTTATTTATATTAAAAAATATTTTTTCAATTTAAAGAAGTATAATTTTTTTTTAATAGGTAATGGGCCGAAGTCAACAAGGTGTGCATACCCTACCCCCTTTGTGGGATTTGAACTTGTGACCTCTATTTCAAGAGCACAAGTTCTCCACCACTAGGCCAACTCAGGTTGTGCAATTTAAAGAAGTATAATTAATGTTGAGTCTAATAGTAAATAAATTAAGGATGTATAAATTATTTTCTTAATGATTTTTTAATTATTTTAAGCTAGAAAGGAATGTTCTCGCCATCTTTTTGGAAATAAGTAATGTATCTTTATAACATGAAACCTATGCTCTTTAGAGATGATCTGTGTTGTCAACTTGAATCTAATGGGTGGCACTTGGAATGAGATCTATCACTCATTATCTATATAGTTCTCTCTCTTATTCACTACATATGTCCCTTCATCTCTCATGTTCTCTCTATATAGCACTTTCTATATCTTTATATTTTTACCTCTCCATCTATATCTTTCTACCTCCATTTCTCATTCTCTCTTTATCTCTCTCACTCCCTCTATCTTTCCCAAGTTATATTCATCTCTCATTTTTATCCCTATCTCTCCATCTTTCTAACCCTATATGTCCCTCTCTCCCTTTCTCCCTATCACTCCATCTTTCTATATCACTATACTTCTCTCTCCTCTCTCTATTACTCTCCCTCCCCCTCTCTCTCCATATCTCTCCCCCACTCATATACACACACTCCCTATTTCTCCCTCCATATCTCTATCTCTATATCTCTCTCCATCTCTCTATACCTCTCTATTCCTTTTCTTTGTCACCCTCTTTCTCTCTTTCTTTCCCCCTCTATCTATATCTCCCCCTCTCTATATATATCTCAATATCTCTACTTCTCTCTCTATTATTCACTCCATCACTCTCTCTATCTCCCTCTCGCTCCTCTATATATCTATCTCTATCTCTATCTATCTATCTTGCATTATCTTTCTTTGTATCCCTCTATTACTATCATCTCTCCTTATCTATTGAGTTATCTCTCCCTCTTTCCTTCTCTCTCTTTTTCACTTTATCACTCCCTCCATATCTTCCAATCTATCTATATATCTCTTTATCCCACTTTCACTCTTCTCTGTCTCTTTCTATCCACGTGTTTCTCTACATCCACCTCGCTATTTATCTCTCCCTATCTCTTTATCTTCTTCTATATCCATCTCTACCAATCCTTCTTTATTAATTCAACTCTCTCTCTCTCTCTCTCTCTCTCTCTCTCTCTCATATATTTCTATCTCTCCCTCTCTATCTCTCTTTCTCCCCATCTCTATGTGTCTATAATTCCTCTTCATTTCTCTACCTCTCTATTGCCTCTATGTCTCTCTCCCTCTCCCCATCTATATCTCCTTGTATCTCTATCTTTCGATCAATTTATCTCACCATGTCTATTTTTGCATCTCTCTCTCTCTCTCTCTCTCTCTCTCTCTCTCTCTCTCTCTCTCTCTCTCTCTCTCTCTCTCTCTCTCTCTCTCTCTTTGTACACATGCCTCCCTCACTCTATCCATACAGATCTCTTTATCTCGCCCTCTTCCTCTTTCTAAACCTCTATATCTATATCTCTTTGCCTCTTTAGCTCTGTCTCTCCATATTTCTTCTTTCATATTTTCATATATCTCTATCTCATTATCTCTCCATCTTCCGCTGCCCTTAAAACTCCCCCTCTCTACCTCTCTATATACCACTTCCTATCTCTATCTTTATCTATATATTTTATATATTTCATTCCTCTCTCTCCCTCTCTATATATTTCAATTTCCACCTCTATGTATCCCTCTCTCCTCTCTTTATCTTGCCCTCGCATTCTCTCCACATCTCTCTCTCCCCCTCTCGCTCTCCATCTCTATCTTCATTACCCCTTTCTTTATATCTCTTTCTCTCTCTCTTTATCCATATCTCTCCCTCTCTCTCTCTATCTCTCTATTGCAAACACAACATGAGCCTAGTTTTTTATTATGGGAAAAGTAGGTTTTGAAGGGATCTCAAAACCCTTTACAAAATATTCCTAAAAGATAATAGCATAAGGCGACAAGAAAAGACAAACTGCCAAAAAACCAACACAGTTATGGGCAAAAATCAGCAAAAAAGCCTAACAAAACCAACCACATCCAACCATAATAGAAAAGAGACAGAAAACAAATTATTTAATATTATTTAGGCCATTAGCCAAATTTCCGCTAATCCCTTGCAAATCTTTAATATTATCCCTAAGCTTAGGGATTTCCTTGGAAGAGGCCATGTCAGCTTTTTTCATGCTTGCCCTTGTTCTTTTTGCCACACCACCAGGAGCACTTTCCACTGTTCCTACCTCGATAGCATCCTCATCAATATCTAGATCCACGACAGGTTTGGGGGTGCTGGAACCATGAGGAACTTGGCAATTTCCTCTAAATTCTTAGTCACAGAGGAAAGAATATCTGGAATCATTAGCAGAAAGTTTTTTATAGTTGTTTTTCCTTCCTCTGGATTACCAATCTGAGCTTCCATCTTCTCCACTTTTTCCTCCATTCCTTTATCCCATTGTTCCTAGTTTATTTCATCTTTCTTCCCTTTCTCTTCCCGCTGCTTATCAGTTTTTTCCAAATTCTTTATTCCTTCATAAACCCACCTGTCAAAACCCATACGAGCCTCGGACTAGTTTTTGAGTTTATCCAGAATTATCCCCTCTCCATCTTTATCCCGATCCCTGCTCGAATTCTCCTTGTCCTTCTCCTTCTCAGTTTCCTTGTCCTTCTCCTACTCAATTTTCATTTCCCTTTCCTCATTAATCTTGTCATGTTCCTCCATAGGCTAGCTATTAACAATTCCAATGCTCAGACTGTGGGTCGAACTATTTTGATCAGAGACTTCCTCAGCTCCTCCTTCCTCTTCCCCCACTTCCTCTTCCTTCCAGCTCTCCTCTCCTTTAGACTCATCAGTCTCCATCTCACTGCCATCTTTTCCAATGTCCTCTGAACCCTTGTCCTCTTGAATTTTCTCCATAGTAGCTTTTTTTCCTTTTTGCTCTGTGTCCTCTCATCCTTGCTAGACCCACCTTCCTCCAGCTTCCTCTTTCCTTTCCCCAATGACACTGACAATCCCTTGTTTTCCTGGATAGCTAGGATCTTGCAATGCTCATAAATGAGCAGAATAAGGCTGCAATGAAGCACAAACGAAGAAGGGTTCTTGCTGTGCTTATTTAGAGACTGCAATAGAGACCTAAAGAGGTAATAGGGCAAAGAAATCCTCTTCTCATATCTAAAATGATTTAAAAGCACAAAATGGTATGTGTGGACCCTGGTAAAACAACCCTCCACGATAATATATTCCATAATTGCATTAAGCACACAACCCCATTTTTTTTAATATTGGAAGCATCATAATACCCCTCGTAGCTTTTCCTATTTTTGCTCTCTCCTTCTCTTTACACGAAAAAAGCTTAACTGCATTATTAGACACTTTCAGGTCTCTAAAGAAGTTAAGACCAGAGTGGGGCATACCTGTAACCGTCGCAATGAGATCCACATCCATCTTAAACCTAACACCATAAATTTTGAAGGAGTCGTTTATCAAGTTTTCAATGACTTTGGTTACCACTAGGTTAACTCCGCCTTTATTATAATCTACCAACTTTTCCATAAAATTCGTCATGAATCCTTTCTCCAGCTTTGCCCAAACCTTAGGCATCTCCTTCCATGTAGAAATATTATCAGGTTCCTCTCTTCTTAGATCCCCCCCCCCCCCCATTTTAGATTTACAATTTCTCTTCTTCTGCAACTTTAGAGCTTTCTTCCCAATGACACTCGAATTTTTGAAAATGCATACCCACAAAGTGTGCGGAGAATTAATATTCTTGATTAGGACTCTGCCCTTCTAACGTGTCATCATTACCTTTCTAAATATTTGAATATTACTCATTACAAAATTCATGATTAATCGTGTGAGCCCTCTTTCCCCATGAATCTGTCATTTCTGATAAGTTCTTTAATATTAAAATCCATATTAACTTCCCCATTCCATATACATTGAGCTTCGGAATTTACGCCAAGGTTCGCTAACCCATCCGCAACCCCATTTTTTTCTCTAAAGGCATGTTCTAAACATGAGCCTAGTTATCTTCTTGATTGAGAGGTTTTATTTTAGCCATGTTTGGATCCATGTAAGTGGATGCAGAGCTAATTTGATACAATCGCTTCTCCAATTAGATCTGTGTTGCACAAAAAACATCATTTGATAAATGGCCTACCAGTTCCTCATGTACTAAACAAATGTATGCATAAAATAGACCAATTTTTTTTATTTATTTATCTTCCCAAACCTCCTTGGCGTACCCATTACACACCAAGGTGCAATTGCTAGTTATTATCAGGTAGATAGGCATTCTACAATGGCAACAGGGTCTATAAGAGGTTAGCACAATCTGTGTAAGAAAAACAAATAGCAAACCCATTGTATAAAGCAAAAATTGGATTTGCTTTGTTTTCAAAAAGCAAACCCACTGTGTATAAAGTAAAAATTGAATTTGATTTGTTTTTAAAAAAGAAGAAATTGGATTTCATTTGTTTTTAATTGTCTTAATAATGATATCTATCGACATTTTTTACATATACTAGTTAGTAAAATCTCATTCTAATACGTTAGATGAATGTTTTGGTTCCACATAGCATTATTTCAATATTCACACTTCAATTGTGAACATTGATAGATTAGATTTAATAAAGGTTACTCCAACTCATTATATTAATATATTGGTTCTACGCAACATTGTTTTAAATTTCCCATTTTAATTATAGACATAATAGATTTAATAAAATTCTGTAACTTACCTAAAGCTATTATTGAAAGGTGAAATTTGAATTTTTTAATTTTTTTTAATAAGTGCTATCTATTGTGGGGATAGCACCCTATATTGATAATAGACAGTATTACATATGCACTAGACCCTCAAAAAAAATATGGTCCATACAATAACAACATCCAAACACAGCGATTCCACTACATAAACCTCACAAGGTGAAATTTGATTAAGTGAAATAACCCATTTATAAAATCACACACTAATTTATTTATATTAATAAAAAAAAAACTTCCTTTCTAAAATTTTATCATCTACCTAACACTCATTTGCCCACTAAGAAAAAGAAATTTAAACCACTAAAGATAATCTTAATATACATTATTTTCATTAAAAAAATATTCTGAGCTGGCGTTACGCACAGAATCAGTTCCCAGTCGCTTTCAGATCTGAAATGTTGTGGAGATACGAGAAAGCACGTGGAATAAAAATGTGATAGGTGAAGTCAACGTCGCAATCGCCAACCTCGAATGCCCACCTACCCTCTTAATTTTTCCATTTTCTGCATTTTAATAAAATAAAAATCTTCATGAAACTAAAGAATTTTGCTTTTACAAGAAGCCACCCACCCACCCATTACGTGTTAAGGGGGTTTCTTGCTTAGGAATGACCACATCTATGGAATGAAAACAAAATGTACCATCAAATGATCAATGCCACTAACTTAAAGTGGTTCTAAGTCTAATGTTTATCTTTTTATTGCCACTATCAGTACATGGGAATGGGAATCATGATCATGGCAAGCATTTTTGGATTATTAGCTTGCATTGTCTAGCAATGCATGATCATATATTTAAATGCTTCATCAGGTGTATCTTGTATTCTTGTTTCGTGCGGTTTTTATTTTGTAAAAATGATAGGGATCTAATCAAGGTATGAGGAAGTTGGGAATTTCAATCCTAACATGGAAAGCTTCTAAATGTGTCTATCAACATTGTTTTGTATGACTACGGATATAATACATAGGTGAATAGATTTTTCAAGTTTGCGGATATATTAGACATGATCACAAATATAGGATCTGATAAAGGAAGTCAAACAAAATCAAGGGTGATTATATCTCAAATAAAAGAAAACTAGACATATGTATGTCACAATAATGTGCATATCTTGACGATTTCAAATCTAATACTCAATCCACATCTATCACATTGTACTAGTCAAATTTCAAAGCCCACAAGGCATATGCAAAATAACTAAGCACTATTCTCTTAACTTGTCTTCATTTATGTATTTATTGTTACATGTTTCCACTCTTTTATCTTGTGTTTAAAAGTGTTTAAAAGTGTTTAAATTGAATTATCATTATATAAACACTAGATATACTTCTAGGATCACTAATTGGTAAAGTAGTAAGGATATTCCTCAACTAGTTTATTAAAAGATAAAAAATAGTTTAATAGGTAAAATGAATTTGCATAAATAATTAAGGAAATGGAGATTAAAAAGATCAAATTTCATGAAAAGGAGGCTGCAAGATACACTAGAGAAACCCCTTATGGGTAAAAACTCTAATTGAAACATATGCAAGTAAAAACTTATGTTCTCTAAGATTTTATAAGATATAAAGGTCACACAAAGTTGTGCTTAGAGTTAATACATGATTGTCTTAGTACCAAGAAATACATGATTGTCTTAGTACCAAGAATCCCTCAAAATGATCTTAGAATCATTCCACTACCTCTACTAATATAACAATTGTGTTTACATAGAGAATTCACTATGAAAATTCTATTAGCAACCCTCTTAAGTTCTCTACAAGCAAATAAGATTGATTTTCCCAACTCCACACATTGGATGTATAAGACTGCATTGCTTTAACAAGTTGAAACAACCAAGAAGATGCACTAAAAGAGTTCAAAACTAAGAAAGTTGGAACATCACTCAACATGCACAACTAATGGTGATAAAATTTGTCACTTTTAATGGAGAAGCACGTTTTATATTCACAAGGGTTGTGACAATTATTTTTTAGTGTACAACAAATTTGATGTGGTGTTTGCACTTTTCCCACCTATTATAACCAACAGTTTTTACGTATACAACAAAATACTCCATTTCAAAGGCCTTCTCAAACATCAAAGTCTACACATGATGTCGTTTACCAACCTAAAAATTATCTAGCATTTTAAAGAAGTTGTCCTTCATCTTGAAGCACACCATGAAGTACAAAAGTTGAATATTTTTTAGATTAGTTATTTTATTTCCCTACACTTTAGTGAACTCAATGTATCTTGCACCACTTAAGGTTTTTCCCTAGAGTTTTGAACACTTTTTTTTCTCATTTTAGACTTCAAGCTATAGAATTTGAGGTCTTAGTCATTTAAGTTTCTTTGTGTGTGCTTATTAGTCCAGAGGAAAAAATCACTATATTTTATAAATACAAAGGTATCAAACATGATTAAAATCAACCGCCCCTCGGTACTACTACTGCTAATATTGGTGTTACGGTTCATGAGGATCTTCATCTTAAATGTGTTGAGCTCAATGATAAGAAGGAGGACTATGTGGATGTGCTAGGGATGGCAAGGGAACATGTCATTGATACCTTTAATATGTTTAAGTGGCTATTTCATGAATTGAAAGAGGTAAGACTTAATCAAAGGGCACTGGGAAGCAAAATGGAGGCCATTCCTACAGGTAATGTTCAAGGCAATTAGAAAGAGGTTGGGCAGTGGTCGAAGGAGGAGAAAAAATCAGTGTTGGATTGCATTCAAAGGGCTGGAGAAGGTATTGACCAAATGAAAAAAGGGTTTGAGGACAAAATCTCCAAGGTGGAAGTTGGCTATGAGAAAATCCAGGCTACCCTTAAGACTATTATGTCTAGCAACCATAAGATTGTCAAGCAAACTGTTGATGCCATGAATGCAATGGTAAACAACTTTGATAGAATGCAACAGGACATAACTGTTGTCACTATTGGAGATGATATTGATGCAATCCAGGCTAATGAAGGACCTAGTAAGAGGACACAAGGCAATATGAAGAAGAAAGCGACCACTCAGAATGAGGACTATAAAGAAATTAAGGTTATAGCCGAAAAGATGAGTACCCTGGAGGCGAAGGTGGCTAAAATCCTCAAGAGCCTCATGTAGCTGGTCTGATGGTTCTGTTTGTTTGTGTGTTTGGTCTTTCTGCTGGCTTTTTGTTGCTCGTTTGGGCCTTTGCTATCTTTTTGGCTGCTATTTGTAATGTTCTATACTTCACAACCTGTCTTGTTTTGGATACTTTTTTTGCTTTGATTCTAAATCTTTTAAATCCATTTTGTAAAGGGTTTTAGGGCCCCTTCAAAACCTGTTTTTGCCATAATCCAAAACATGATAAAAATCAAGGAAAATGATACATGTAAGTGAGTATTAATGATAAAAATGCAGTGGCATGATGACTAAACCTGGAGATTTAAAGAACATTACAATCTTCACATAAGAGTAGCTCAAGAGAATCAACATAAACCCCATGATTTATATTAGCAACCAACCAAGTATATTATCTAGTATATTTAGGGTACTCATAATGTTGAGATTCACTATGTAGTAGCATTGATATCAACTTGGTGGGCTACATTTGATTTAGATTAGTTATGTGTTAATGGGATTGCAAGTATACGTAAGGTTACATATTTTCTTTTAATTCAAATCCTATTTGTTGGTTGAGTAAGAAGCAGTCCATTATTTCTCTCCTTTCTACTCAAGTTGAGTATTGGGGGGCTATAAGTGTTGCTACTAATACTATCTGGCTTTAAAGTCTTCTCACCAAGTTTTCTATTCAATTCAAACAATCATTCGTCATATTTTTTGACAACCAAATTTCTATTCAAATCTTATGAAACTTGGTCTATCATCAAAGGACCAACCTTATTAAGATCAAAACACACTACATTTGGAAGCTCATTCATGTATAGGTCATCAATCTCCACTATTGCCTAACTGCCTAACTTCCAAGAAAATTGCTGATATTTTTAACAACTCCTTAATAGAAAGAAAATATTTTTATTTGTGATCTTTGTTAGGGGTGCACAAGACTTCATCTGCTCTCTCTCTCTCTCTCTCTCTCTCTCTCTCTCTCTCTCTCTCTCTCTCTCTCTCTCTCTCTCTCTCTAGGGATGAGTATTCTCTCTTTTATTGGGGCACTTTTCTTTAGAGGGATCTTTATGTACACAAGTACCTCATTAGGCTTCATTTGCTAGGATTTATCTTATCACCCATCTAAGCTATATCCAAGTGGTGTTAGTATAGGTTTGTATCTTCCTAATTGGCATTTATTTTTCTTTTATCTGGTTTTTCTACACTTCTTGATTAATTTTTCTTAGGTTAATAAAGCGATTATTAGTGCGAGTGGTGTGAGGTGTCAACGTTTATATGAGAGTTACATAATTTACTATTATTGGACAACTTTGGTGTCCTTTTCCTATTAGTTGTATTTGCCACCTCCCTCGCCTCACCTAGTCTATATATACTCACTAACCTAGCTTGTTTTAGATAAATTTTGCATCTTGTCGCTTCATGCTATTTTGGTTTGCTAATGCTATTTTATTTCATGAGCATTTGCATACTCTGTTGGAGATTAACTCTGTAATGTTATTTGATTACCTTAATCGTCTATATTTATAATTTTATTATTTCTATTTATTGCACTAGATCTTGGGTTATCATACATTTTACAAATTCTAACACTACAATCAATTTTCAAAATTATCATCAATGTAAGTGGTGAATTTGATATTTGAAAATGTGGAATGCAAACATCAATATGATCTAGTCTAATGCACAACCTTGCACTTGCAATCTAGTCTATAAGCAAAACCCTAGGGATTTGGACCAATTTAGTTCTAAGACTATGATAATAGCATTAAGAGTGAAAATGTTTGGTTGTGATAGGATCATGCAAAAACACAACAAATTGAGTGGTATGGCAATGCAATTTTCTACTATATAATTATAAACAATCATTTATTAAAAGTTGATGACTTAATGATGGATTATTATTTATTGTATTTCATTTTGATGCTTACAACATAATCCTAATACAACGTAATTTTTTTAAGTATAAGTAGTTCTAAATGTTTCTTTTTTAATTACTGCAATGCATAGTTTGAATTTTTTGTCTAAAATAATAGATCAACTATATTATAGAAATTAAAAATTGAATTGTAAACAAAGAAAGAATGCTAAAATTAGATAACACACTTAACCACATTTGATTTTACCCTTTTTTAATTTATTTTAAAATTTTAATTATATAAAAAATATAATTTAATTATTACTTAATCTAAACTAGAAAGAAAAAATATAAGACAAACATTTCTAAAAATATTTAATACCATATTAAATAAATAAATAATTGCTTTGAAATTTTTATTTATTTTTAAATCGAAAAAAACCCTTAAAGGTTTGAAGTACGACAAGGAAATCCATGCACAGAGAATCGATACTTTTATTAAATTTTCCTGCACATTCTAAGACTGATTTTCAATTCAATAAAAACAGTTTTTGTCCCATGCCCCCTAAAAATTAGGTGCCTCTTTCCTCAGAGGAATTGTTTGTTGGAGTTAGGTGAGCCGCGTGAGCAAATCCATGAAGGTCCTCTGTCCGTCGAAACAGTTTAGCTTTAATTTTTACGTTTCTCGTCAACAATGCCATTAGGTGTTACGGAATATCGAAGTATCACTCTACGCCTTTTAAACTGGACTCTTCCCGTATGCTCGAATCTCATAAGTAACGTTCCTTCAATCAAGTCGTACTATTCATTGATACCCGGATTGGTCGGAGAGTAATATTTGAAACGAATAGATTATTTTGATTCATAGATTTGATGATTATGAATCCCTGATATATTTAGGGGGAATTTCTACCTTGAAAGTGGAATTGATGCTGACTGGGAATTGAAGGTATGGTTGTCACATCTATTGGTGGAGTTAGATGATAGTTGTTTTTTTTTTTTTCATAAAGCTGGGATTCGATTTGTTTAGTTGGTGTAGATTTTTTGGGTTCTCGTCAATATCCATGACTCAACAGCTCTCTCTTGTCCTCTGCAGCAGAATTTGAATTCCGCTATTCTATAGTTGCTTTTGCAATCTAGAAGAGGAGTAGACCTGTGGGCTTAGAAGAAGAGCGGAAGGAAAAGAGAGAAAGACAGCACAGAGGTTTTTAATGGATATTAAACAGTATGTCCCAAGTCGGGTTGTATCACCTGCCTCGATGCCCACCAAATTTGGATCCAAAACAGGGTTGAAAGTTTCTCAAGGGAAAGGGAAATGGTCCAGCTGGGCATCCATCTTGACCCCTTCTTCAAAGATTTCTCCCCATATGCAACTAACCAGAGTTTCGGCCTCGTCCACATTCAGGTTTGTTAGTTTCTTTCCCTTCAATGCTGTTTTGCTTTGCTAGGTAAATTGTTGCACACCATACATAATTGGAAGGCCCAGAATTTTTAGAGCACCATTAGGCTTGGAATGCGGGTATTAGCTGGAATAAAACCCTATTTAGGAATATGGTCATTATAGCAAGAAATTTGTAAATGATTGGCATCACATTATCAGAAGCTATATAGAAACCACAAGCTATAACGCTGAAATAGTTGGTTTGGTTAGTACTGAAGTGAGACATGGTGCTAAAAAGAATTGCATCTCAAAGGTTGCTTCCTTATTGGCAAAGTTTCGGGTTTGGGTCCTGCTTCATTAGGAACCAATCACTTACACCCCACTGCAACATGTGATCACGTTCAGCAGCGCTTGAATCGGTATCAACATCATGGAAATTGATCTGTCCTGCGTCTAGACCATGGCCTGTCCAGTTTAGGATTATTGATCACTTGGAATTCTTATAGTTTCTGGCTTATATATTTTGTTTTAGGACTGCTTCCTGTTTGGCAAATATGTTGGTGTCAGTAATGCTTTGTTGGAAACCACTTATGCTCCTCTGTGACACAGACCATGGTTAACAAAGCTTGAATCAATCATCATCATAGAAATTGTTCTGTCTTACCGCCAGACCATGTTCCTTTTTCTAATTCTCATTACGATTGGCTTGATGTTTTGTTTTGAGGTTGCAGTGTGGAGAAAGATCGATTGGATCTCAGTCAGAACTTAACACTGGATGCCATCCGCAGTTCTTTGATTCGTCAAGAAGACAGTATTATCTTCAATCTTCTTGAGAGAGCACAGTACTGTTTCAATGCCCCCGCCTATGATGTCAATGCATTTTCCATGCCCGGATTCAGCGGCTCACTCATTGAATATATTCTCAGAGAAACTGAACACCTTAATGCTAAAGTAAGATGATTGTTTACATGCTTTTCCCAGGGTTTACTAAATTAAGAATATAAGGAAATGTCAAACTGTTTGTGATTTATTCAGATAATAGAATAGATTCACAGAAGATCTAATGAGATCCTTATTTTGAAATCTCTACCTATGTTACATAGGCATAAACATACAATTAAAAAGTCATGTTGTCAAGTGCTGCATTTCACAGCAAATACTTGCTCATCTCTTAAGACTAAGAAAATTAAACCTCACTGCCCAAAAATGGCCTACAATGTTGAGTAAGATTGAAGCAAAAGATATTCAAGATCCCTGTATTCGTTTCTTTAGCCCAATATGATAACGAAACAGTTGTTATATGAGGTTTCTCGGAGCATATTTAAGTAGGATTTGCAATTTACCAAGATATATCCACAAACATTTTTCTTGTAATATTTGAGAATTGAAGCAATGTTTGCTTGCAATGATTATTGACTTTCCTGTCTGTATATGCAGGTTGGTAGGTATAAAAGCCCAGATGAGCATCCATTCTTTCCTCAAGGCTTACCAGAGCCTTTGCTGCCACCTCTGCGATACCCACAGGTACTACTATTGGAGTCAAGTTGAAATTCAAATTGATAACTGATAATTCTATTGTATATTGTATCAAGTTTGAGAATTAGTAGTATGGAAAACATTGATATTTATGGTATGTGGATTGCAGAAAGCTGGAGTATACATAAAACTTAAATAGAAAAATATAGTTTCCTGAAAAAGCCTTGAAAACTTCAGGGAGAAAATAAATATTAAATGCCATGGTTAACCTTCTGTCCCTTCAGATAACATTAGAAATAGCATCTGTCCCTTCAATAAATAAGTTCCGAATGTCCTATAAAGGGTTTCCAGTATTCATACCGTGTATTAGTCAAAATAACTATCTGATTAAACATAGGAAAAATTTACTACCAATCAGGTGGAAGATGTATACCAAAACCTTTTATTGGGAGCCACAAACCCTTTCCCAAGAAACATTGTTTTACTGTTTAAATATTAACAGGATTTATATATAAGAAGAATTGCCTCTGAAAAATGTACTTAATTTAAATGTTAGCATTAATTAAACATCTCTCCTGGCCAGTAGAAGGTTTTTCTTGTTTTATTTTTTCCCAAAAGACTAAAGCATAGCGGAAGTTCAATTCTAGATGTTAATTAGATGAATAAGTATTATTGTCTTAATAAGAAATGCATAACAATGAATATTGTTGTGTATACCTATAGTTATGATAATTTGTTGATTATTATGCCCTAAAAAATTAGAAAGTCTCAAAACATAGGAAGACAAAAATTGATATAACTATGCAAAATTTAGCTAGGGATGATAAACAAATAAACAAGATGGTCTTGGAAAGAGAAACTGGGGAGACCAAATTTAACTTCTATAAATCAAATAAGTAATTGTCGCCTAAATCTTCAGACTGAGAAGAATGAGAAGGGTTATTAAACAACCACTACTTGGAAGATAGCATGAGTCAGCTGCCAAGGAGAAAAATCTTTTGAAGCAACCATTGTAATTATATTAACCACTTGTAACAGATGTGATTATGGATTTAGTCATATACGATGCCTACTGACTTTCTGGTGCCAATAACCTTCAAAACTAAAATTCTAGCTTGAATGAGATGTATTTATCCCAACAGAATAAAAGCAATAAGAAAAATATGAAAACATAAGCCGGAAGGTCCTGAGAACTTTCAAAACTAAAATTCTGGCTAGAATGAGATGTATCTACCTCATCAAAATAAAAACAATAGGAAAAATGCCAAAACGTAAACTTTCAGATAACAATTATTTGCACAAATATGATAACCAGTGAAAGTAAGTATTCTTGGTGATTTCACTACCTTTTGGCTCAAGTTTCAACAGGCAAGCATAAAAGTGACAATTTTGATCTAATATAGAATATTGAAGATTTCTCATTGTTGTTACAGGTGTTACACCCTATAGCTCACTCTATCAACATCAACGAATCAGTTTGGAGTATGTATTTTGATAGCTTGCTTCCACGATTTGCTGCCAAGGGTGATGATGGAAACTATGGGTCAACTGCAGTGTGTGATACCTTGTGTTTGCAGGTACGTTGAGCATTAAGTTATTAACTATGCTAGGCTTTAGGTGTTAGTCTATCTTCATTGGAACTGTGCCTTTATGGTGTCCTGATTCCTTGTAGGTGGCAGTAATGCCCAAAGCTTCCATTCTCCGTGTCTTTACATGTACAAAGTCTATCATGAATCTGTGGGTGTGTGTTTGTGAATGAATAATCTACAAGGAAAGTGGATACCTTGCTGAAGACCTTGATTAGGTCTTTTGGTTAAGGAACCATATCCATAAGTAGAAGCAACAAATTCCATTGCTATTTAGCTATTATTTGGAAGGTTAATTAGTCTTCCACTTATTTACAGGCCCTTTCCAAAAGGATCCATTATGGGAAGTTTGTAGCTGAAGCCAAGTTCAGAGCCTCTCCAGAAGTATATGAAGTTGCAATCCGTGCCCAGGTTCATATTTCTTTTAGATATTTCTCTTTCACACAGTTTCTTCTGCTTAATCGATATACAAACAGAAAAGTTAACACTATGCCAGAATATTCATGTGCCTTGCAAGGAGAATTTATATAGTGATGGAGAATGCCATTGTCACGCAGGAGTAAAATTAGGAAAAGACGATGATGTCAACCTGCATGATACTGAATTTAGAATTGTATTTTCACATCTTGATAATGAGCTTTCTTGTGAAGTTGAACTTTTGTCAATGACTTCCTTTCCATTTACCATTTATAATTCAAACACTTATGTGCAATGCGCCTTATGAATTAAGAATACTTAGTCATGTTTTAGAATGTCTGTACCATGGAGAATAAGACATCAGACTAAGAGTTCATACCGACACAAACCTATAATATCTGAAATGAGGTTTAAACTGCATGTAGTTGTTCATAAATATGTAGACTATGTTACTGATCAAAAGAATTGCTTTGCAGGACAAAGACCAGCTGATGAATTTGCTCACATTCGAAAATGTTGAACTGGCAGTTCAGAAAAGAGTGGAAGAAAAAGCAAAGGCATATGGCCAGGAGGTTAGTTTGGATGTTACAAAAGTAAACTCGACCTACAAAATTCAACCCTCTTTGATTGCCAATCTCTATGGCGAGTGGATCATGCCTTTAACTAAAGAGGTTCAAGTGGCATACCTGCTAAGAAGGCTTGACTAAAAACTATTAGTGCTAAGTCTCTTTGTTATAACTTTATATCCCATGAAAAAAAATCATTTTTCAAGACAAATAAGTCTTATACATAATAAATGTCATCATGCAATATGCCATTCTGTTAATAAAAGATGTTTCTTATGTGTCCAAACTTCAATCAATTGAGCATGCCTTAAATTGAAGCTAGAAGACCCACAGTTTTCTATGGAGCAGACTTGGTTTGAGAAATATTTTGCTTTAGACTTGCAGATTTCAGAAATATGTCCCCTGGGTTCTTTTAGTTGGTTGTCCCCATGGTAGCAGAGCTTCTTATAAGCTTTTGAAGCATATTGAGGACCTAATGGATTTTTCTTTGATTTGGGTCTTCCCTCACTTCGTAGTAGTGGAAAGGTGTCACATATTCAATCTTGTTTGTTGGAAAAGTAAAACAAGTTTTGCTGACCCGTTCTGCTTATTGACATGTTATGTCATGGCTTTGTGCTAAATTTTATTAGAGATGAATATATATGGTCCCTTTGGGTGTTATGGTTGTTGAGGTATTTATTTGCTGTTCTGGAATTTCTGTCATTTGATATTTTTGGCTTTGTTAGGAATTAGCATGATGGGCTGGGAAAGGTGTTTTTAGTCTTCCATCCCAGATTATGGGGAAATGTTGCACCAATTTTTTTGCAGTTTGTAAATGTCTTCTTGTAGTAGTCTGGACTTCAGAAGGTGATTGTTTATCTTCAAGCATGAAGTCTAGAGATGAGTAGCTCTTAGATTATCAAACTCATGATGATATTGAAGTTGTTTGCAAGTTATTTTAACTAGTTTGGTTCTTGTGTGTGTTACTTATTTTCTATGGACTGATGAAGATACCCTGCAATCTATTATTGTTGGGTGCATGAACTCAGCATGTTTTGAATCCAACTTACTGCTAGACTGCAACCCATTATAATGTTATGTAATTCTTGAGGTTAGGGATTTTTTCACAGAAAATATTTATTCTGATGGGTTGATAGATTTGGATATTACATGCCGTGTGCAATCTTAACCAGTTGCTGCCCCAGCTTTTAATGAAAACCACAAGAGAAGTCATTGTCAGGTAATCCTTGGGGAAAGATAAAACAGCAATGCTTTTGGTAAAATAAGTTAAGAGAACCTGCAATATTCTTATCTTTGTGTACTTCGAAGATCATTTAAGATGATTTACTACTCATGCAAAATTTAACGAACTTCAATGCTCTGAGTGAGATCATTTATGATAGTTCAATACTTACATAAAATCTAAAAGTTTCAAAGATAGGCTACAAAAACTTTGATCAAATTTTAATTCTACAACCGGCTGCAATCTTTCTAATTCCAGGTCACCAACATGGTCACTGTCGCTTCCTTCCCATGCTTCATGATATAAAATTCTTGGTGGATTTAAGTGCTGGAGACTTCAATATTAGGTTTGACGCTTTCTTCCTCTAAACTAGGAGGTGAAGAGTCAACTGATATCCTTACAACTTCTCTTTTGACAGGGTGTTCCACCAATAGTTTGGTAACACCTAGAGAGAGGAAGAAGACTCCTCCACTCAACCAATACCAAAGGAGAGGCCCACCCTTAACCTAACCCAACCTAACTATCAAAAATGTGGGTAGGTGGTCGAAGGAAACTAGTCAAGGTAGATGGCATTTATCTCTTTACTCAACTTATAGGGGGCTGACATTTTCGCTCTTGATTATATATTTATGTCCATTTAATTAAGCTTACCCTCACATATGGATACAAAAATGTCACGTTAATAAAAACTAAAAGCATTTAATTTGATGTGTTTGTGACACTTAGATGCATGAAAAATAGGAAAAAAAAAAAAAAAAAAAATTATTATTTTTTTAATTTTATATTATTTAATGTTAATTATATCTTCTCTTTACCATCGTGAGTTTAATTATTAATCAATTATGTCCATCTCCTTCATAATTTTATCTCAATTTAATATTATTAATTATGGGGGAATCCACTTTTTTTAATAAGAATAATATAAAAAGAAAACATAATGATATAATAATATAATAATAATTTGTTATTAAAAGTGTTTTTAGGTTGTTTAAAGTGGATTTCTAAGTTGTGACCCTTGGTCTTCCAATTGTTGTTTCTAGTTTGGTGCTCGAAAGGAGCTAGTGGTTGTAATAAGTTTGCTCGAAAGGAGTTGGTATTTGTAATAAGTTTGTAACGTGGATGCTTGAATGAGCAAAAAATGAGCTTTGTGATTCTATGATACTTAATACAAAAAAAAAAGTGTTTTTACTTTTGCAAAGAGTTTAATAGAAATATAAAAATATAAAAATAAGAATATATTAAAATATTATAATATTATAATATAATAATAATAATTTAATAAGTGAAATAATAAACAAATATGATATCTTTGGTATACTCTACCTATATTCTTCTAAAAAGAGGTTTTCTAGTTTAAATAAGGTTAAAGTCGTGTACACTTTATTTATGTGAAATAGATTTATAATTATATGGTACTAAACTTTAAAAAATGTCTCTTTATTTGTACTTATATTGGCCCACCACATTTATGGGAACTAGGAGTACATGGTTGGAATATATGCACGCAATGTGCATTAAAAGTTTATTCATGAATAAAATAAACTAGCATACCTATATTTTAAAAAATCTAAGTAAAGTACACCAAGAGATATCAAATTTAAAAATATTTAACATTCATAAATAATAGTAAAGAGTTGATTGTAATAAAATTGACATGAAATATAAATATTTAACATTTGATTTAAAATGATCTACTTATAAATAAATTTTAGGTTTAATATATATGATATTTATTAAAACCTGACCCTAATCATATATCTAATTCTAAGTCTAACGTTATCCTTAACCCTTATCTAATATTAAACCCAACTCCAATTGAATCTAGACACTGGCCCTATTTAAACCCTAATGTAACATTGATCCTAATGCTAATTCATCTCTAACCCTAATCCTATCTTTAATTTTAATTCTAAATCTAACCTTAAACCTAATCTAACATTAAATCTAACCCTCATTGATCGCTAATGCTAAACCTATTTAAACCCTAATCTAACATTAACCCTAACCATAATTAATCTCTAATCTTAACCCTATTTAAACCCTAACCATATATTAATCTCAACTCAAATATTTTTCTTATAACCAGAATTTTACCCTACCTCTAATTGAGCCCTAGCTCTAACTCTTATTGAACACTAATCTAACATTAACCCTAACCCTAACCTTACTAACCTAAAGTTAACCCTAATAATATTCAAACCATAATCATAATTAAACCTTAATCCTAAACTTATTTTAACCCTAACCCTAAGTTAAAGATTTCTCTTAAAACCCTAATTGAAGTTCTTATTTCTATTTCTAATTCTAACCTTAACCGTAATTGAACTATAACATCAACACTTTTTGAACACTAACTAAATCCTAACTTAATTGAATCATAGCCCTAACTCTTAACACTAATTAAGCCCTAGTCATAACTAAAACCTATTGATAACCTTAATTGAATATTAATCCTAATTTAAATAAATCCTAACTTTAACACTTATTAAGCTATAACTGTAGTTGAACACTAACCTTAATCTTAGCCCTAACCCATTAAAAACCTCATCCTAATGTAACCATAATCCAAATCCTATCTCTAATTCTTATTCTAACCCTAACTTTAAACCTAGTCCAATATTGAATATAACCCTAGTTTAACCCTAATGCTAAAATTGTTTAGACAATGGCTTGACATTAATCCTAACCCCAATTTAACCCTAACTCTAATTTTAGCTATAGCCCAAATTAAACCCCAACCATAGCCCTAATTCAAACCTTATGATAAATAAAATATTTTCCCCTTATTGAATCCTAATTGAATCCTAACCTTAACCTTAACCTTAACCTTAATCTAATATTAACCCTAATGCTATTGAAACTGTATTCGTAATATAACCCTAATCCTAACCCTAAGTCAAAGATTTCTTCTATAATCCCAATTGATACCTAATCCTATTTAACTGTAGCCTAACCTAGCCTTAAACCTAACACTTAGCCTAGTTGTAATGACAATCCTTATTCTATTTTTAATCTTACTTAAACTTGAACCTAAACACTAGTGCAACCTTAATGCAAATTGTAACTTTGATACCAAATTTTATTCTATAACTTTTTAACACTAACCCTAACCCTAACCTAACGATGTAAGGCATTAATTATAACAAGTTTAAAAAATGTATTGCTAACCATAGCCCTAATTTAACCCTGACTTTAACCTTAACCCTAAATGAACCATCACACTAAACCCAAGCCTAAACTTGACCTTGACCCAAGATTTCTCCTAGAATATTAATCCTAACCCTAACAAACTATTACCCTAACCCTAATTAAACCCCAACCACAACCACAACCACAACCTTAACCTCAAGATTTATCTTTGAACACTAACACTAACTCAACACCGACCATAACCTTAATCAAAACCCCTAATTAAACTCTATCTCTAACTTAAACCCTAACCCTAATTTAACTCAAACTCTAATCCTAACCCAACACATGCAAGACTTTAAAATAATGAGGGTTGGAGTTAGTGTTAGGATTGGGGATATAACATTATGATTAAGGTCATAACTAATTTTATTTATCCTAACCTTAACACTAATCCTAATTTTAATTTAAACTCTATGTATATTCTAATTCTAATTCTAATTCTAATAGGTTAAATATGACCTTAATATTATTAACCCTAACACTAACAAGGTAACCTTAATTAAAATCCAACCTTGATCTTAACTCTAAACTTAATTAACATTAATTTATTTTGTTTTAAAGAAAAAGCATTTTCATTTATAGAAAGTTGTTAAGATAGCCATCAAACTTAAAATTAAAAATTGAATTGAAATTACATTTTATCAAATTATCTACAATTAAAAATAATATCTCTATGCATGTCCCAATTTAATTAGAAAGTATAGTTTAAAAGTTCAACAAAATCAATTAATAATCTATTTTTAAAGAAATTACCATTAATTAAATAGTATAATGATTAACTAACTAATGTGTACTCAATGAAAATTTATTTTCTTTTAAATAAAAATGAATTACCTCTATAGAAAGTTATTAAATCATCAAACATAAAATTTAAAATTGAATTAAAAATATGTTCATTTAGAATATCTATCAAAATTAAATATAATATCTTTATGCATGTCCCAATTTATATTAACTGACTTATGCGTATAAAATGATTTTCTATTTTCCTTTAACATAAAATTGATTGAGGTAGTATAATTTTTAAATTCAAAAAAATCTAGTAATAATCTAATTTTTAGGCAACTACTATTAATTGAAAAGTATTATTTATATCTAACTATGAATTGAGACAAACTCCATTATCCATAAAAAAACATTAGCCATATAATATCTTGCTTGAAAAAACATTAGCCATGAAATGAGTAAAAGAAGATAAATGTTACCATCATGAATGGAATCTTTTGATTTGTTCAAGGTCAGAAAGATGCTAAGGAGAGTTGGAGGAGAAGCCACAAAATCTTGATGATGTGCATGCAATGCTAGGGAGGAATATAATTTATTTCTTCCATTCTTAACTTTGAATTCCACATCTCAAAACTATCATATCTTCATATCTGAAATCAAACCCTCCTTCATGATAGATTTTACCTAGAAAAAGTTTAGACGATATATTGATTTACAATGTGCTATATATATAAATTTTTGTAATGACCAAATAAGAGAATTGAATTATGAAAATAAAAATCCAAATCTAAAATCTTTGAAGGAAAACATCCATATCACATTAAAATGGAAAGTTGCCTAATATAACAAATTGGTTGGTGGCCAAATGCGCGTCAACTTAAATCAGTTTCATTTTTAATGACGAAGGATCTTACATCTATCTGTGAGCCTAATACGCCTCTCGGTGTAATTAATTCTATGAATGCACTTTCATAAATTATCTTTCAAATTTTCTAATCTATTATTCAATTGAATTTGGTAGAGCAAATGCAAATAAATTATGTCGTTATTGCACAACAAAATATTGTGTTATATTGATTTTTCAAGTATTCAATGCACTTAGTCAAATTGATTTTTATATTGTACAATATGGCTAAATAAAAAATTACTTTCATGTGTGTAACCTCGTATAGAAATAACTTCTCATGACTTAACAACTAACAATTGTTATATTTATTATTTATATGATCGATATACCAATTATTCTAATGATGTAATATAAAACCAACATTCCTCATTATATAATTATGAACAAAGGACAAAACATTGCAAGGAATGAACACAACAACCCTTTTGGAAACTCTAATGAAACTTTGATTGACCTAAATCCATCAATGAATCTCCTAAATGTCAAATTCGCAAAATACCTATGAATCAAGACATACTCAATTATCCACAAGTACACACCTCCTATGAATTGAGACAAACTCCATTATCCATAAAAAACACCAAATGTGAATTAAGACTTACTCAATTATCCATAGTAACACAAACACCAATCAATTGTGAATCAAGAGTTACTCAACTAATGTTGGTGTA
Organism: Cryptomeria japonica; assembly: GCF_030272615.1. Lineage (NCBI taxonomy): Eukaryota > Viridiplantae > Streptophyta > Pinopsida > Cupressales > Cupressaceae > Cryptomeria > Cryptomeria japonica. The sequence goes on from NC_081414.1 coordinate 100,067,395, forward strand.
ATTTATGTCTCATGTAATTACACTTTACTTAATTTGACTTAGGATAATGCATATCATAGTAATTTGCATAGGAGACACTTAGGGAATTGCATATCAAGGAATATGGTTGCAGAAGAAATTCCACCTTTGATGGTGTTATCTTGTTATCACATTTTCATATCCACTTATAGTGAAACAATAATTTCACCTTTGGTGGGTGATCCACCTTTGGTGGAACTATCTATTGTTTCTCCTACCTACCCTTGCATCTCATTGGGCCATATGTCATGATTGTGTGCTCTCTTTTCCCTATGGCCTTGCCTTTACAAGAAGGTTTATATACATTGTATATTGATCGAGCTATTTACATCTTGATGAGAATATTATTTCTCTTATTCTTGTGCTTTCCATTGCCTCTAGATCTTGGGTGGCTACCTTCATAGCCAATTCTCACATGGTATCAGAGCCATTAAAGTGTCATTGCTTTGCTATTTGAGAGAAATTTGGTGCAATTTAGGGTTTTGTATGTTGGAGCTTTCTATTGCAGGTTAATATTGGATCTTGTTGGGTCAAATTTGAGGTTACCATTGGATTGAAGAGGTTCGAGAAAGTCAGATCGCCTTTTGTTTTGTCCAAATCCTACACTTGAGGCCAAATCTACAATCATTTGAAAGTGGAGGATGGTTACCAAACCCGAGAGCAATTTGCAATTTGGGAGCACTTTAGGCCAAATCCGACATCATCATCATGCTCAAAAGGCTCGAGGACCCCAAGATCTCCTATTCATTTGCTAGAATTGGACACCGTCACTCGAAGCTAAGAAAATTTTTGCCTTCACCCCTTTGTGTACAAGTCTTTTTTAATTTTCTAATATTTTTTCCAAAAAATAAAATTAAAAATAAATAAATTTTAAATTGATTTTATTGGGGATGTTTTTTTGTTTAAACGAGAAAAAAAAACGCAGGGTATAGCCTTGCAGGCCCACAAAGTACCTGCGGGTACTGCAGGTAACCCTACGGCCCGGTGCAACCTCGCAGAGTAAGTATGCATACGGCCTGCACGCTTTGCAAGTTTCACAAGTGTCCCTATGGGCCCCGCAGGGGTACATATATATATATTTTTTAACTTTTTAATAATTTTTTCTTAGTTTTTTTAAATGCTAAAAATAAAAGAAATGTTTTTTTCTTTATTATTATATAAAGTTTTTTTAATAGAATAAATAAATAAAGTTTTTTTCTTTATTTTTAAATAATTTTTTTAATAATCTCAAAAATTAAAAAAACATGGTGTCTTTTTCCTTTATTATTGTTAATAAAGTTTATTTTCATGTTTTTTAATAAATGTTTTTAATAAGATTTTTGAAGTCTTTTAAAAACAAAAAATGTTATTAAATAAGCAAAATTGGGAACACGTTTTTTTTCTCCACCTATCATACCTATATTGCAACATTCTCCAATCGACGACCAATGGGGGTCATTTTGCTCTTACATTTTTCTTGGCGATATACCAATCATAAGCATCTTCATTTGTAGTCTTCTACAAGGCATCTTTTCGGTGGCATCATCTTCATGTTTCCATATTTGCATTGTGTTATGATGTATTCTCTTGCATGAGCTATGTTGTAACGCACTACTATAAAGTGCCACACCTCTTTGTACTTTGTCACTAATGACATATTTGATGTAATCCTCTTATACTTCGTAGATTAGGAACTATCTTGTGAGACTTCGTACATGTCTTGGATGAGAATGTATGTGGTTTGAGTATCCGATTGATACTCATACAGGTTGTCTACAAGCTTGATCTTTATTATGTTGCAGCAAGTGATTCATCGGTCATTCTTCATCGACAATGGTACCTAGTTTTGTCACACTTTGACGTTCTTGGTGCAACATTGGCTCCATTTCTTCCTAATGGGAAGGAATTTTGGTCAACATCTTTGGACCATCCTTGCAGGAGATTCTACATTGAGGGGGGGCTTCATGGTCTCTCTTCTTCTTTCTTATGGAAGGGATTTTTTCTTACATGAGGTTTTTTTTCTCATTGAGAGCATTGTGTGTTTTCATCTCTCTTTTGGGGGGGAGTTTTTTCCCATTGAGTTTTTCTCTCTTTCTCCATTTGTGAGAAATTGCATTGCATTTGTACATGGGTACCTAACATGGCCTAGTTGTCGGGACCCATCTTGCATTGTTAGCTTGAGTACATTCCCCTAAGTTGCACTTAAGGGGGGTGTTGGTGTAATTTATGTCTCATATAATTACACTTTACTTAAGTTGACTTAGGATAATGCATACCATAGTAATTTGCATAGAAGACACTTAGGGAAACACATATCTAGGGAATATGGTTGCAAGTGAAATTCCACCTTTCGTGGTTTTATCTTATTATCACATTTTTCCACCTTCAATGGATGATCAACCTTTAATGGAATTCTCTATTGTTTCTCCTACCTACCCTTGCATCTCATTGGGCCACATGTCATTATTGTGTGATCTCTTTTTGTTATGGCCTTGCCTTTATAAGCAAGCTTATGTACATTGTATATCGATCGAGCTATTTGCATCTTAATGAGAATACAATTTGTTCTTGTCACATATTATTTCTCTCTTATTCTTGTTCTTTCCATTGCCTCTAGATCTTGGGTGGCTACCTTCATAGCCAATTCTCACAACTATCCACAATAACTCACCTCCTTTAGTGAATTGACACTAACTCAATTATCCATAAGTACAAACTTGCAAAATTATGAATAGAGAAAAATTCAATTATCTATATTTATCACTCACCATGTTTGTGGATCAAGACAATCAGTTATTTGTAATCCAAAAATAACTACCATGCCTCCCCTTGTGCCATGAAGGGACTCAAGATGAAAATTGGTTCTTCTCATACATTGTATTATCTTTGAGCGAGAAGATCGCTCAATATGATAATAGACTTCTTGTCTTTAATGCCTCCAGCTTCTTATTTGACCTATTTAAAAAAGATATTCCTTCTCATTGTCATTGTGAGGAGAGCCTTGATCATTTATTGCAAAATCACATATTTCTTCCTTAATTTCAATAATAGTCAAAGCATTGTTTTTTTAAACTTCTCATCAATAAGATCCCTAACATGTTGAATGCAATTTAGGATAATGTACTCTCTTTGATTACAGTAGAAGCAATTTCAAAAAAAAATTGTTGATTTCTTGACTTCATGACATATAAAGCAATTTCTTCAGCAATTGAGTGAGTTTTAGTGACTCTTTTCTCTTCATTGATCAAGGAAGAAATCATCGTTTCTAATCTTGAAGAGATTTTGTTTAAAGTAAAGACAATATTATCAAAGCTTGGATGTCTACTACTCTATATAATAGCTTTTGTATCATTATCAATTGTAAAATATATTCCAACAAGTTGAAGGTGAAGAGAATTAACTATACTAATATGTTGAGCAATACTTTCACCCTCTTTCACCTTTAGGCCAAAAGGATTTTCTTTGATTATAACTTGATGCTTGAAACTTATCAGTCAAATAAAAAATTAAGACTATCCCATAAGTGTTTTGAAGTTTTGAAAGATCAATATGTAGAAAATATGCATCAGACAACTTGAGACCAATCAATGTTGTAGCTTTAAGATCTTTTGCTACTCATTTTAGTACCTTGCATCTTGTAATTTTTTAACAGTTTCACTTACAATATCTCACAAATCTTTTTCTATTAAAAATAATTGCACCTTAACTTGCCAAAATGAAAGTCATGTCCTTCAAATTTACCAAAAGCATGCAACCAATAACAAAGAATTAAAAATTTGCATGTTGTTTTTCCATGCTAGAAAATATCTACTACTGATTATTTATCCATCCAATCAATTCTTTCATTAATGAAAATTTGAGAGCATATCTGACTTATTATTTGGCTTGCATAGACTGTTGTCGATCCCCTGCTGCCCCATGTTGCTTCGCGTCAGCTGGCTTTGGTCGTGCAGTAGCATAACGTTGGCTCTAGTGATGGTTCTCAAGCTGGATCCTCACTGCTTGAGCATTCTTTTGATGGTCCCTATTGCCTGGACGGTTGTTTATAGCAGGCGGAAGGGGAAGTCCTCCCCACCCCCTGTGGTCAAGGCTTGGGTCCCCCCCCCCTTGCGTTGGGTTTGGTTTGTTGAAGGTCTGATAGTTGTTTGTTTGGGGCTTGCTCCCATATGCTTTTGTGTTGTATAGCATGTAGGCTTTTAGTTTTTGATAGTCTATGACTATGTTTAAGGGTCAGCACCCTAGTTAACGTTGCTTTTTTAATCAAAAACAATTATATCTCCTTTGAGTTGGCAGCAAACTTGGGAATCTCGTTGTGCATATGAAAAAATTAAATGCATTCAATTTTTATTTGCAATGCCTTGTTTTACCTTTAAATTGGTTCAACATACCAAGTTTGCTCAGATTTTGGATATTTCTCTAGATCTTAATATTTTAACGTTGTATCCTATTTTGAAAAGGCATAGACTTGTAAAGGATCATGCCCTATCTAGAGAAAATGCAAACCGATTATATCATTATTGCACAATATTATTATTGATTTTTCAAATACTCAATGTATATAATGAAATTGATTTGTACATTACACAATATGACTTTATAAAGTCTTATGTTCTTGTGTACAATCTCGTTGAAATAACTTTCCAAAAACTAATAACAAATAATGGTTTTATTTTTTATTTATTATTTATATAATGTAAATACTAATTATATATGAATGATAAAATATTAAATTAACAGATTCAATTTCTTTTCTTTTCTTTTTTTCAAAAATTATATATATATATATATATATATATATATATATATATATATATATATATATATATATATATATATATATATATATATATATATATATATATATATATATATATATATATACTAAAACACCCTTGATTATGCACTTAGGAAGTCAATAAGCTATGTAAGGTACTCACAATTTCATGCTTTATTAAGCACTTATTTATTTATTTTCTTATACATAAGATGTTTCACTATCAATTTCTTTGATGCTTAATTTCCCATAAATATTACTAGTGGTCATGTATTTTCCACCTCAATAATTCAAACTCTAGATAATTTACCTTGAATTGACTAATTCTCTTTCATGAAAAAGAGACATCTTGTGTTGTGTATATTTGATTAAGCATTGATAAAATCGCATTTACCTAAAATTAGACCTCCCAAAAAATTTATGTTATCTTCTTATGTACCAAGATGGAATGATTTACTATATTCTTCAAGACAATAAATTGATTTTTTTTTCTTTTATGAATGTTTTTAGACTTAATTGTGTTTTGTGTAGGTGAGCATCGGTGACTTAACGAGTTAGCTAACATAGTCAATAATCAGTTATATTTAAGACTCATTTGGTTGATGACACTCATAAGATTCAATATTGAAAGAAACATCAAAGAAAGGTCACAACAACTTTTAAGAGCATAAATAGAAGTCCTTTAAGTGGTCTCTAAACACTTAGGAGGTTGATTTAGCATGGAAAATTTTCATTTGTGATAGCTAAATTATACCCTGCTAAACACTTGCAAGTTGATTTAACACAAAAAAATAATTCATGACAATTTAATTGTGCCGAGCTAAAATCATTATACTAGTTTAGCCATGGCCAGAATAGTCACTTGTAGGTGGCGTTCTCTAGATAATTTTGTCTTTGGTAGAGATGTCCCATATTCAGCAAAAGTACAAATTCCATAGGATCAAGATGAGAAGGGGCATTTGAAATTGAATTATTTTATGCTATGAAGTGTGTTGGGCGTCTTTTTAAAGCGTTCTTGTTCTTGTTTTATGCTAAGGTAGTAAAACAACTTTCAACACTAATCTTGAAAGGAGGGTTGTGCAAACTTCTAGGTATTTACAATAGTTATAAAAATTAAAGATAAATATCATTTATATCACAACACAATGATTTATGTGGACAAAAACCTTTCATGAAAAAAAATTCACCCCCCAAAAATTGTCCAATATATTATTCAAAAATCAACAAGATTTCGATATATAATTGTAGAGAAAGCTTTCATAGGAGTATCATCAACTAGAGATCCGGAGGAAAGTCATCATCTATAAGACTCTCACACACAATAAAATCCAATACAATATACAATCATAAACAATGCCCTCATAAAACAAGGGTGTCTTCTAGAGCACTTAGAAAAGCCAACATAACCTCTACTGTCAAATCTATGACCTAATAGTGAATGGTTAAAATTTACAATACATGTGTGTGTGTGTATATATATATATATATATATATATATATATATATATATATATATATATATATATATATATATATATATATATATATATATATATATATATATATATGTATGTATGTATGTATGTATGTATGTATGTATGTATGTATGTATATGTACATGTGTGTGTATTTGTATATCTATATATATTTGTGTGTATATGTATGCATATATATGTATATATATACATATATACATGTATGTATGTATATGTATGTATATGTATATATATACACATGTATGTTTGTGTGTATATGTATGTATGTATTTGTGTGTGTAATGTGTCTTGTGGAGAAGTTGCCCCCAAACCCCCATCAAGTTGCATAGCCCCTAGACCCCCATCTAGAGGGCCATCCCCCTTGGACCCCTCGCAAGAAAATTGGCTCTAGAACGAAAATGATTAGGCTCCATTATACAAACATTATAATTGCAAGGTTAAGACACCATTTTTTAACATTTTCCTACTTTTCAAACACCTTGAAAGAGTATAGGGATTGTCAATGTCATGATTTAACTGTTAGGGGTCAAGAGGCCCATAGACTCAAAACACCATCTAAAATAATATGTTCTCACAAACTTAGTTAAAGATTTTGCAACATTCATCAAAGTATTTATCTTAACTAGATTTGCCCTACTATCCTCAACAATATATCTCACAAATATGAATGCACATCAATGTGCATGGCCCTCAAATGAAATGTCCAATTATTAGTTAGGTAGATTACATTATGTCTATAACAATAAACTATCACTACACTTTATTTTATTATGATATCTGAATACAATCTCATAAGCCAAATAGATTCTTGACAAGTGTAAGTAGCTACCATATACTCATCTTCAATAGTGGACAAAGTGACCATATCCTATTGCTTACCCATGCAACTAATTACACCACCAAATAAAGTAAACATATAAGCATTAGAGGATCATTTCTTATAACACCACCAACCCAATCTTTCATCAAAACGCCATGATAACACAAGGAATACTTTAAGGTACCCCACAATATCTAAAAACTGTTTTAAATGCATCCAAATGAAATCTACTAGGATTAGACTTATATTTGGAAAGAACTCACACTACATGGACAATGTTTGGTCTAGTGTAGACCATAACATACATTAAACTCTTAACTACACTTTGGAAGGCAATTTGCTCATGGATTTCATTTCCAATGGGGATGTTGGACAATCTGAAGAAGATTACTTTGTTCCAATTGTTAAAGGAACATGTAATGGTCTACAATCTTGCATTTTAAACCTTTCAAATTGAATTGACATAATTACTTTGGCCAATCTATAGTTTTTTTCACCCTATCTCTTCTAATTTCCATCCCAAAAATGTATTTAGCTACACCAAGATCTTTCATTTCAAATTTAGCTACAAGTTGAGACTTAACTTTTAAAACCATTCCTTTCACTTTGACAATAAATACCATATCATCAACATATAACGTAATAAGTAAGAAATGATTACTATCTATTTTATAATAAACACAATGATCTAGTTGAGAATGCTTAATCTCAAACTCAACACATATGTATCAAATTTTTGGTACCACGTTATAAGGATTTTATTGAGGCCAAACAAAAATGTATTCAATTTACAAACCAAATTACTTTTACCTTCACCATGTAGTGCTCTAGCTATGTCATATAAATATCCTTCTCCAAATCACCATGAAGTAAAGGTATTTCCACAACTATTTGATCAACCTCTAGATCATAACCAATAGCAATAGAAAAAATATATAACGGATGTCATTTTCACAATAGAAGAAAAATTATCTTGCTAATCAACACCCTCAACCTGCGTGTAACCTTTAATAACCAACCATATTTTGTACTGCCTGATACCTCTATTTAAACCAATCTTTTTTTTGAACATGCAACTAACAAGTTTTCCTCTTTTAAGAAATGGTACTAAATCCCATGTATCCTTTTTTCCAAAGCTATCACTTTTTCATCCACAACAAAGTTCGAAGATTTTGCAGCATTCATACCTCATGCCTGTTATACAAATTTGAGATCATCCATGTTTGAATTTGTAGCGTCGTAAATTATAACCTGTCCAATTTACACCTCACATTTGTGCTCCCACTTTAGTGTGTCCTATCCCCATCCCCTTGTTAAATTTAGATGATCAGATTAGATAGACAAGAATTTACAAAATTGCACAAAGATCATCCTGGAAAAACCTTCCTCTTGAAGGTGAAAACCCCAGTAATGAAAGATGTCTTTATTATCTTAATTATCCCAATAGGCTTTACAAGACTTTTACTTCACACTTGAAGCGATATATGACAACAATGCATATACAGAAAGTCTGATCTGCAAAAAAGCCGATCCTCCCTTATTGACTTGCAAACTATTGTAGATAGAGATATGTCTGTTGTAGATGAGTGTCACGAACTGCTGTATGAACAAATACTGTAGAAAGTATATGCTTCGATCTACTTAAAAGGTGTATATTTGATCTTCTAATGTATTTGTTGTGACTAAAGAATGAATCCGATCTTCTCTATGAAGACAATTTGTTGTAGGTAGAACATGTATTGCTTTTCCCTTCTCATCAATGTCAAATGGAGGAGATATAGACTCCCTTTTATATCCCACGATAGTGACCATTCCTCAAGGGTCAACTTTGTTCACAAGAACACGTCTCAATGAAAAGGTTTGGGCGGACTTACAAGTCGGCCTAATACAATATTAATTAATCATTAACAAATTCTTGATCCTTCCTAGTTGGGTTAGGGTTGCTGGTTTTTTGCAGCCTATTGGTTTTTGGTGGGGGTAATTGTTGTTCCCCTTCTTTTGGTTGGCTGTGTCGAGTCTCTTTTGTGTTCTGTTTCTTTGAGTGGACTTTCAAGCTTATCTTTCGGTTCGGGTTGCAGGTCCTTCTAAAACCTGTCTTGTAAAGGGTTTCTGGTCCCTTAAAAACTTGTTTTTCCTTAATCAAAAACAAATCGCATAAGTGTTAGTATCATTTCATATAATTAATAGATAGATAAATAAAGGCAAGTGGGTATAATTAAATTGTCTAAGGCCGAAAGGCCAAATAGACAATTTAATTGTCTATGTTGGCCCACAAGGATTCTCCAACTTTCATGTCATGAACATCTTTTGATGGGTCCTATCATAGGATACCCTCCCTCTTGGCTGCTTATTTTGGTCCCATTTGTAGAAAGACCAAGGCATGGAATGCTCTGGTCTGGACCAGGGCACCCCAAAATGCCTTGGTCCCTCTCAAATGGGCCCCAATTTGAAATGGGGTAGGTACTATATCTCCCCAATAGCATTTGATTCCCAGGGCTACACATGATCGTTGGAGGTCAGCCTAATCGATAATTTACCTAGGGAACTCTATATAAAGACATCCTATCAAATCATTTTGACATCCATTACATACCTAAAGTATTCATGCGTCTGTGAAGCATTCATCGCCAAGCATCTTCAAAGATTCAAGCCTGCATATTTAACATTCAAACATTATGGAGCAAAGTTACATCAACCCTCATGCAAACATATGTGTGTGATTAGGTTTTTTCATGTCCATGTGTTTCTCATGCCATTACATTCAACATTTATGGTTACATTTAAAGAGCATTGCATCATCATCAACAATTGCAGATCTGAGGTATATGTCCTTAACATTTATTTGAGTATTTACATTATTTTATTCAAAGTTATTCCTAAACCGAGATTTAACTTAGGCAAACCTCTATCCACACCACCTTTCCTTCTCTTTATGTGTGCAGGAAACATGCTCAGCAGCTGTACTCAAGAATTTTGACAAAGTTAATAGTGACGAACATGTCAGCTTTCGACGAGGAAAAAATCGAAGGACAAAGGCGGATTTGTGCTACCTGGTCCCAAAAAATCAGGCCGAACTTATGGGAACTAGTTCTAAACATATTGTTTTGCCTAGATCTCAGTTGGTGGCTCTGTGGGATATCTATAGCTTACCGTTTCTACCAGTTTACTTCAATTATCCGTGGTTTTACCTTAATTTCACAATCTACAATCCATTTCAATCCAAAAAGAGGGAACCAAACCCTAACTAGTGAATCTAATCAAAATTTTAGCCATTTCCTTATTTGGATTGAGGCTAGATCTATTAGGTTCACCCCTCTTTCAATGTATTAGCTATTTTGGTTAATTATTGATCTTATCCTACTTGGCAAAATGCTAGTTCCAAATTACACCATTACATTTTGGTGAAGCCGACGTCTTTCATGCTTAATTCTGATTTCTTGTATCAGATCTAATTTTGTATAAAATTAAAGTTTGCATTCTTAGTTTTTATTTTCAATTGAATTAAATAAATTTAGAGGTTAAATTCACAAAAACCCTAATTTATTACTCTAAAATTGACTTGTGAATTGCATAATTTTTCAATTACATTTTTAGTTCTAATTGTTATGACATGTTATGTTCAAATTTAGATGCATCCACTCATTGTTTATGTACTTGCATTAGTGAAAAAAACATAAAAATTGCACATTGTTATATCTTTTTATCATGCATTTTGCATATGTTGTCATTTTGTTTTCATTTAGTTAGTTCCATGATGCATCTATTTCATAAATGTGATAATGGATTAGTCTCCCTTGTTTCACTCTATCCCTCTCCTAAGGATCCTCCTACCCATGAGAACATTTTAGTGCCAAAAAGAATCATTAACACTTCTTTCAAAACTCTCCCTTCTAAGGATGAAGTTTTGAGGAATGGTGTTGATCTTTCTCCTAAAACGTGCTTCTCCCATAAGGATATCCTAGAGGAAGAGGATAATATCCTAAACACCTTCCTTAATGTTACCTTACCTTCCATACATGATACCTCTCCTAGAGAAAAAGTATTGATGGACATTGATTTATTCTCTCCCAAATTTGGTCCTACCAATGACAACACATTGGTGCAAAAAGAGGTTATGAACACTTACTTCAAAAACTCTTCCTTCTAAGGATGAAGCTTTGAAGAATGATGTTCATCTTTCTCCTTAAACTATACATCCCTTATGAGGATCATTCATGCAAGTGGATGATATTGTCACTACCTTTCCTAGTGATACCATACCCTCTTTTTATTTCAATGAATTTCCCACTAGAGATGAAGCATTAATGAGTTATGTTTCTCCTTCTCTTAAAGTTTGTCTTACCCATAAATATAGCTTGGAGCAAGAAGATAAAATCATTAGCAATTCCCTTGATGCTCTCCCTCCTAAACATGTATCCTTGGAGAGTAAACAACCTAATCAAGTCAATACTATTCATGTTTCTAGTTAGGAGAAGCCTAAGCCCAAAAAAGCTCCCAACATCCTAAAAGTTGCAAAATACATATGTAAAAGAGGTGTTATGGAAAGGCAACTAGAAAAAAAATATGGTTCTGAAATACATCACACATTTAATGCTTGTGCCAAAAAGAAATTTCCTAATGTTCTTCTCACTTCCCTTCCTCTCCCCCCCCCCTCCTCATCCTAAGAAACATGTTGATAGGAAACCTAATCTTGTTGAGAAACTCCATGATATCTTAGCTAAGATTTCCCTTTGGGACTTGATTCAAACTTCACCTTCACATCATAAGTTGATCCAAGAAGCCTTACGAAGGGTGGTTCCTCATCCTTCTTCTAAACCAAATGATATTACATTCTCACAAGATGAATTTCCTTCTATAGAGGTTAAAAAAAGAAATGATCTCCTTATGATTACTACATGTATGAACAAAAGATAAGAGGTACTTTAATTGATAATGGGTCACCACTTACCATTTGTTGTATTGACTTATTAGATAAGATAAATTGTGACTATTCTTCTATTCAACCTGATACTCTTTGTCTTTGTGGCTTTGATGATGTTCCTAGAAAGTTACTTGGTATGGTCATATTACCTATCAAGTAGGGCTCGTAACTTTACCTACTCCTATTTATGTCATGCCCAACCATCTTAATTATAACCTTCTTCTAGGTAGACTGTTGATTCATGCTATGAAAGAGGTTCCTTCTACCCTTCATCGTACAATCAAATTCATATATAGCGATGAACTTCACACAATAAAGATTGGTCCTAATCCTTATCATTTCATTCATGATGAAGTGGGATGAATTTCCCCCTTTAATACTATAATTCCTTCCACAACACAATCTTCTATCAATGATGCTTCCTTAGCAAGGAATTGGGGTACATTAGACTTTACACCCTCCTTCAATGGGTATAAGACCCCTCAATCTAAGAATGAAGCCTTGAAGGAGCCTTGTGTGTCTTTTATCCAAGCTTCTTCTAAATCAATTCTCACCTCTCCTTCCAACACATGTCTTGATAATGATGGGGGTTATTTAGATTTTGATACTAAGAATGAACCTTTCAACATCTACACATGGATACAATGGACATGGTTTAGGACCTATGCAACAAAGTTTTTATGATCATAAGAAATCTACATCACACTTTTCGAAAGAAGGTCTAGGTTTCCAAAGTCCTCCTTTGTTGGCATCTCTTCCTGCATTGTCTAGTGAGTCCATGTCTTCTTATTTCAATATGGCATTGCAACAAGATAATGTTTTGTCTGACCTCCTTCACTCCAATTCAATTTCTCTTCTTTGGCCTAAACAAAGAAGGAAACGTAGACAACATCTTAAAAATTATACTTTTTGCAAGTATCATCAAATCCATGGTCATTCTAATAATGTCAAGCTTTGCAAACTAAAATACAACAATATATTGATCTAGGTATCACAAAAGTAACATGTGACAATGAATCGTTTGAAAAATGTTGGATCTTCTTCTTCGATGGATGACCCTCCCGTGTCCCAGATTGTTGTTGGATCTTCTGTTGTCCCTGCCTCTTTGGATGTTGGCTTTGTTCCTCCTGATGATGGGAGTTCCTCTATTCTGGACCCATCCTCTTGGCAAAAGGCTACTGCTAGGGTTGAGGAGGGATGGATTACTGTTAAAAGTAAAAAATCTAAATTGTCCCAATCCTCTTTTGATATGACCCTTCGATCCCACAAGGGTAGGACAAATTCTTGATCCTTCCTGGTTGGGTTAGGGCTACTGGTTTTTTGCAGCCTGTTGGTTTTTGGTGGGGGTATTTATTGTGTTGTTCCCCTTCTTTTGATTGGTTGTGCCGAGTCTCTTTTGTGTTCTGTTTCTTTGAGTGGACTTTCAAGTTTATCTTTCGGTTCGGGTTGCAGGGCCTTCTAAAACCTGTCTTGTATAGGGTTTCTAGTCCCTTAAAAACTTGTTTTTCCTTAATCAAAAACACGTGACAATGAATGGCATATTTCTTATGATCGTTTCAAATAACATTCATGTTCCTATTATGTTGCTCCTCACTATGTGACATTGTTAGATCACCTATTGGGGGCTCATTGGAATTCATGGTGGTACAATTTCAAGTGCAACCATACTTAGTAAGCAAAATAATAGTCTATTTATTCTTGTCTCTATGCTTGGGGGGCAAGAATAATTTTCTATTTCTTTCCTCTTTCTAAGTATTCACCTTTTCTTTTATGAGTTGCATTTTTCATAACATGATGTCCTTTCTTGCATAGAATTATCCTTGACGTGATTACATGTGTGTTCCTTGTTTAGGACCTATTCTTTGCTTGAAATAATACGTATCTTATGAATAATCTCTCTTCGGAGGTTGTGCAATCCTTCTCACTGTCCCTATGCTTGGGGGGTATTGATCTGTTCTATCCTTTATAAGGATCCACTTTTCCTTTGTTGAGTGGTGTTTGCTTACGATACGATGTCATTCCTTGTGTGAAGTTGTTTGTTTGCTCAAAGATTCTTTCTTATGCAAGAGGTGTCTATCCTTGTCAACAACCTCTTCTACAATTGGAAATGTATATCTATTATAAACAAACCTTTCACTTTGGGTCAAAAGTTTGTCATCCTTCATCAAGAATCCCTTTCACCTAGCAATAGGGGGAAGGTATGCAATCTTGTTCTCCTTCCTTTCATTTGGTCAACGATGTTATTTATGTTCCTAAATCTTCTCCTGGAGGTAGATTTCCTTGAGAAAAGATCTCTTCTCCTCCAAGAATTCCCTTTAAACTTGTTGCAAGATATCTCTTTTTCAACTTTCTTGTCCTTGCTTGTAAGAGTTCTGCCTCTTTAGCTTGGACTCATGAACATTGTTGCCTAAAAGGATATCTCCTTGGTGTTGAAGGTGTGTATCCTTCTTTCTAGCTTCATTAAGACATCAACATAGGACTATGTTGACATCTTAAGGAGGGGCATAGGATATCGCCCTCTTTGTACTATATTTTTGCATTTCTTATACAGGGTGTCCAGACTCGAAACCAAACAAAACAAATTCTTATACGAGATGCTTCATGCCCGAAACCAAATGCAACATTTTTATATGTATTATATGAGGTATTTTTGCATGTCTTATACGGGGTGTCCAAACTCGAAACCAGACAAAACAAATTCTTATACGAGATGCTTCATGCCCGAAACCAAATGCAACTTTTTATATGTATTATATGGGGTACACATTCTCAAAACCAAACAAAAACAAAGTCTTACACAAGATGTTCCCAAAACTAGACATTTTCATTTTGATTTCATATCTTATATAGGTTATTGCATGCTCAAAATGAGACAAAACAAAGTCTTATACGAGATACTTAATTTCTAAAACGAGACAGCAGGATATGTAGCAGGATGAGTGGAACTAGCAAAACACAGCTAGACTATTATGACTCTCCTCCCCAACATGGATCACCTAGCATAACACAACTTGCTAGCTTGTGGCATTCATGTCCTTTATTTTCTAGGTACCATATGTCAAACTAGACCCAAATTTTTTAAAGATGGGTTGCCTAGTAATTCTAGGTGGAATGGATTTAAAAGGTACCATCTTGAATTCACCTTGAGGACAACTAAAGGCCTTAACAAAGACAAGGAAGTCAACCTCAAACCTACTATTGCATTTTCTCTCTACATGACATTGTCGAAGGTGTACAATTCAAATCCATGCAAAGCTCAAAGTATTTGGAATTGATAAAACTAGTATTCAGTTAGATAGAAATGGTGTCATGAGAGTGTTGGCCGAAAGAGGTAGTAGGGGTGTGACTTACATCATTCCTAAGAGTTAGGAATTGATAACCATTCTCTATTGTGTTAATGTTGTTAGACAGAGAATGTCATGGTTTTACTTGTTTAAGGGTAAAAAGCAATTTTAAATTTACATTGCAGGCTATGACGTAGATTCTTGCGTGGCAACTCAACCACATACATGAATAAAAAAAGAACTTTTAATGAATATGGTTGCACCACTTTGCATACTCACCGACAAATAAACACATGTTGCTTTTTTTATTGTCATGGAAGCCATGTTGCAGTTACAACAATCCAAGAGGCAAGGATTTTAAGTATTGCTTTTCTTACATTGTTGACACACACATCACATAAAGTATAGCCGCTCAATATGAGTGTGTTTTCAACATTCAATTCATACTTCAAATTTGAATAAGTGGTATGCCTAGACAAGGTTTCCAAATATCACAACAATATTCAAGAGGACTGAATTGGTAGAACTAGGCAACAAGTCATTGAAAAGAATGTTGATAGCGGTGAACATCACAACAATATTCAAAAGGATAGGAATACAAACCCTTAATCCAAATGCATTTGAAGAGGACATGAGTCCCAATGACATGTTCCAATTCAGTGTACAATTTGATGCTTCTACAATGCAAATCATCTTTAGTCTATCAAGAGTTGGCATTTCACCAGATGAAGTGGCTAACACATTGTTGTCAAATCTTGCGGATGGCGAATTGTATTGTCCAACACTAGAATCATGTGAAGAGGAAGCTACCACATATCACCTATCATATCATTTGTGGATGGAATCTACCACATATATGGGTTGGACTCATGGAAGGGGTGAAATTGTAGCATGTTTGGATGGTTGACCAATCTTGAGTCAAGACCACCCTTAGACATTGTGTGGCACATCATTGGTACATGTTCGTAGTGCTACATGACCAACATGCATTTCATCACCCACAACATCCACTTCCTCACATTTATCATGTACCATTTGCTATTTCTCTCCAACCCAGCCACATTACCTACACATACCTTCCCATATATTGAATTCTAATGGCACCAACTCTCAATGCATTCAAACATTAAATGCTTCACAACCTCATGTATCTTGCTCACCCACACATCATTGCTCAAAAACATCCTCTTGAGTGTTTGTTTCAATGGACACCAATCCATGTTTGGCTCTACTCTATATTTAGTAATGCATTAGGGAGACTTGATTTTCCAAAAGCCTTTTTAGTGTTGAAATATGTTACACATATCCACAATTCAATTTGAAAGGTAGACAAGAACTTAGTTGAACATCGAAGGCCTTTGGGAAACCAAGTCTCTCAAATGCTACCACTTCATACTAGGTTAAGTTTAATTTCCAATATGATGTAAATGTTGTTGGCACTATTGTGCAAATGCCTATATGGTGTAAATGTTGTTAATTTGCAATGCTCATTGATTTGGTTGAATTCTTCTTTGGGTTGAATTCTTTAATTTATGTCATCTTGTTTGGGGTGATTGTGTAACAAGAACCCCAGACATGACCACATATTTTTTATACACATTTTTTAAAACAACATCATGTCACATCATGATAACAAATGAGTAACATTCATTCAAGGAGCAAGAATACAAAGCATTTTACAACAATGTAAGTTCTCGTAGTTCATATATACCACATGATACATACAATATTAAAATTTGATTACATCATAACAAATAATGGAGGGGTAACAATTGATGATACTTGAAGTCTATCATAAATGCTTGCTTGGTCATGTAGACTCCTTGTCTTTAATCTGTCATGGTTTGCCTTGAGGGTGCAATATCAATTGACCAATGTGGACATAATCCCTATCCACCACTCCAAGCAAATTTTATGGCCCATGATAAGAGAGTGGACATTCAAAACATCTTGCAGTACATAGGCATAACCTCCTAAAGACCAATTACCTAGGCATTCCTATCATCAGTATACTAAGATAATAATTCCCTATCAAGATAGACCATATCACTACTACAAGGGGATTTCTCAATTACCTACTTATGTTTCATTAGAAATTCTCTTCCATGTAGTTCATCAAATGACTAAGAAAACAAAGCAATTCATCGTCTATATGTTGATGGCCTTAAGGCCCACATGCTAGTGGCAGAAAACCATTTAACACTACAGTGTATATTGGATGTCCATCATCATCATGCCACTGGCCCTATGGCCCACATGCTCCTAGCAGAATCTATCCAAGTCTCTAGAGTAACACAAGGTATGCATTGTTAGCATGCAGTTGGCCTCATGGACCACATGCTCCTAGTGGAATCCATCCCCCTATCTATGTGGTACAACTAACAGTCCTTCGATATAATATGCTCCTTGACTACTATCAGTCTTGAGAATGGATAAGTTTATCTCATAACAGGTCATAGAATGTAATCATCAATGATCACCTTACATGGAGAAGGGTAGCCTACATATTAGAGGGATTTCTCTTAAATTTGTCATTTAATGAGGAAGACATAAGATCATTTTCACTCTCTAAATCAGCTTAGCGATACCTAAGGAACATCATTCTAACTATTGTTTGATGGCCAATTAGAGACATAAATGAGTAGAGAGGATGTGTAGCCAAAAATGAAGGGTTTCAGACTAGTGTTACATATGATGATACTCAAACTAAAATTATTATATCTATGATATTACACAAACAACAGAAAAAGGGACAATTAAATATTTTCTAGGTTAAAATTTGAAACCCACATCACCCAACATTCATAATAAGATGTTTAAAATTCCTCACATTTTTGCTTCCCAAAGCACAAATGAATTATGATCCTCCATTACGGTGGGTCACATGGTTTTTATCAATGCTTGAAATCATGGATTTTCTTCAAAACCTACAATCTTCTGTTGAATTGGAGGGTTTCCATGCCTCTTAATGGCACAACCGACCTCTTCCATCGTGCCCACGCCTTACCCATTTACTTCCCTATCCCAACAGTTAGCATGAGTTTCTTCTGCAATAAATTTCTCCCTTGTCCTCCCCACTGCCCTTCCTCTCTCGTGGACACGTTTCTTCATTGTTTATTTCTTTGGTTTGTTTTCCTAAAAAAATTCTTGTATTTTCCTATGTTTGTATTTTCCTGAGTTCCTTTTGCATTCAGTGGCTTGACAATTCGGTTTAAATTTTTACTAATCTAATGCCTTCCTTTCCACGTGATGCATAAGGTTCAATTATGATAAATGTTTTTATTTCTCATTTTTTTTAATTTTAATTTACACATTATGGTATATATATAATGTATGTCTAGTTTTATTTAATATGTATATATGTATTTAACGAGTTTAATATTTTTATTATGACTATTATTATATTAGTATTTCATGCTTACAGTTGATGGTACTCCAATCGGGGTGATTATCTGGTCCCTTCCACACTTATTAGGAGATGAATAAACAAATACTAATGGTGAAGTGATGGGGTTCCTAGAGTTTAGATGTGAGGATTCAAGCCAATTCGGCTAGACTCGGTCAACTACTAAAAGAATTATTTAGTATCACAAGTTCAATCTGACTTGATTGTAAGAATCTAAGTTTGGGCAAAAGTTAACAAAATATCTTGACAGAAAGGATAGCTCTGATCTACCTATCTCTCACCAATGGAACCACATAATTTGCTTCATATTGCACCCTGGGTATTTGCAACCAATGACAGACCTCACACAGGTCCACCAACACATTTATTAGTCCAGGTTAGTCCACAAACACAAAGCATGACCTGACATGTATTGGTGCCTATCAAAACAAACATTTGAGAAGATGCACGTAGGAAACGGGAAGTCGGTGGGAGGTCGGTGAGCAAGGGAAGTGAAGTTGTGAAGCATATGATGCTTGAATGCATCGAAGTTGGTGCCATCAAACTATAGTAAATGGAAGGGACATATAGTTAATGTGGCTTGCACGATAAATGCAAGGAAGTGGATGTTGTAGATGGCGAGGCCATGCAGTGGTGCAAACATGTACCAGCAGTGCGTCATGCAATGTCCAGAGCGGTCCCAACCCTTGATCAATTAGCCATCGAAACGAGCAACTATGGAACATGTTGGACCAATGATATGCATATGCGTGGCAAATTGCATTCACATAGGCAAAATTAAAATTGTTGTGTCAACCATTCATTTTTTTGACGTGACAATATTTTTTTCATTTTTCGATCCATGTAGAACTCCACATTGACCCCCAAAGGTAGCCTGCTCCACTATGGACCCCTCTGACCTATAGAAGGTCATCCATTTTTCATTTGGATACATATGTATCAGGGTATTTTTTGTTTTCTTTATGAGCTACACTTACAAAAGAACACTAGGTCGTTTACATAGACCAAGAAAGATCATGTTTTCTAAAATCTAAACATATAAAGAAACTCTAAAGACATGAAAACAACAATACATGGTTGTACATTGCAAAGGACGCATAATAGAAAACCCTTGCCATTTAACAATCCCTCAATACCTGTAAAACTTGCATAAATATGGGCATAGGGACACTTTGAGCTTGCTGGGTGAAGAAGAAAAGATATGGTAAAGAAAACAAACACCGAAGGTGCATAGAAATCTTCACAATATATTTCTGACCCTGGTTTTCCGTCAGAAGTAAAAGAGCCAAGACTGCCTGTTCTACAACGCAAAACCACCATGTCACAAATGCAACAACAATGGATACGTTTGTGACATGACATTTTCATCACTTTCTAAGGTAAAAAGGGCAACAAGAATCAAGAAAACCATAGAAAGGCAGAGGCGTTAAGCAGAGGTCAAAACAAGCTCAACGAGATGAAGGAAGCCAAATAAGAGAGGATAAGCAGTTGAACTGGGTTGTATATGGTTGGTACACGTTTCTTAATTGGTAGGTATGTGGGTTATGCACACAAAATTTGGCATGGAGAAAATTTCTTCTCACAACATTTGTGAAAACAGTAGCAGTGAACAAGTTCAGCTACAATGAAATGGTATGCCAGTTTCTATTGCAGCTGAACTATTACATTAATTTGCCTTAGAACAAACCCTGTACCATAAAAGGCAAAATTACAGAACTGAGCGTCCAAAGGGGACGAAATGTAATTCTTCTTTTGTTTACGCAGTTGTTTTGGCATTTGGGCTCCTTGTCCACTTGAATTGCTAAACATTTTTATAAATACAGTGCTCGAGGTCAAATTAATCCTCAATTTCGGAGTCGTACGATGCATGTATGAATGAGTTAAGTAGTGAAAGATCTTGTATAGGCAAGCTTCTGGAGCAATGCCAGCTTGTATAGCATTGTGTCAACTCTCAAATCTAACAAAATCTGGATGAAGTTATGACCAGTATGATTTTACCTAAACGTTATGAACAAGGTCAATCGCCGTGGGTATTGGAGTCTAATGGTAGATATAGAAAGAAGTGGGATTTTTACTAAATGTAGAGAACATAAATAGTGATATTCACAATGCGTTGCATTGAACCACTGCCAATCCTGCAACCAATGTTAGACGGCCTTGATTTCATACACACAATATTAGTTGTGTTTCCCCAACTGCCATTTTTTGTACTCTATACATTGAGCGATTGCCAATGCTGCAAACAGTGTTGAGGACCTTAATTTCATACACAGAATGGTAGTTGTGTCCAACTGCTGTTTTTCAAAATCTGTTCAGAAATTGCATGCAATAACTAATACCTAGTACACTGGCCTCCAAGTAGAGGATGCTCTCCGTGGCATTTATTGTTTGTGCTCAACAAACTAAGAATAAAGATTATGATTTTGTATCATGTGATTATCACTCGGCGATTTTATAAATTATCTGACTAACATATTGGCATGGATTGCAACTCTAAAGAGGAAAACGGTGGAAGAAGCCCTGATTTTCATCAAGATAACAGAATGTGTTAATTATTTACAATGTCTGACCAATGTGCAGCATTATTGCTTGAGCAAAGCAAATAATGCATTTATGTAGGATAAGAGTAGGAGCTATTGATTTTTGAAGCAGCAACCTGATAAGTTGAAGAACTATGGTTTGGTTTATATTTTAAAGTAGCGCAGATCGCACGATAAGATAGGAGGGCACATTCCAGACACTGAAGAAAGTAAACAATTGGATTCGATTAATCAATCTGAAGCACAGTAATATCAATCACTTGAATTCATCAAACCTTGAATCGACAAATTTCACAAAAAGTCTTAATATTGCTTGCCATTATTTATGAAAGAAATGGACAAGATATACATGCTAGACTCAATGGCTTTTGTTTTGAAATATATGGTGACCCATACAGGCTTTGCATCCAAGATATAGCGGAAGTCAGCCCACGAAGTTTGTGATCCTGCTGTTCACTTGTTTAAAAGAAACCGTGATGTTACTCTAAATTCTAATATTGTTGGGAGCTTGTATTTTCATTAGTTAGAAGATAAATAACCGCGAGACCAATCTGCTCTGCTGATGCATATTCATTAAAAGCTAAAAGCCAAAGTTAAAAAATCTGGATTATTCCCCTATAGGGTCACTTCCATTGATTTTCTTTTTCTTTTCTTCTCTGATAAATCTGTATTTACAGGGGGCAAAGACCTTGCTCCCACGGGAATTTTTAGTTTAAGGACAGAATTGATCGTCGCCATTCCCTACAATATTCCTACAACAACTCAAAGAAGAAACTTGAGGATAACCTTCTCAAAATGACAGAGCAAGGATCCTGTAGGAACTAAATTACACTTCTGTAAAACAACTTACATTTTATTCAAAACTATTCTTCGCAAGTTCCACTCATATAATTCTACAAATAAGTGTCTCAAAATACGGAGGCAGATACTCACTCAAAAAAACGAAGGGGGTTCACCTCTGCAATGACCTTTGCTTACATCAGAAACTTTACAACCTGAGCAACTTACTAGGCAGATACTCACTCAAAAAAACGAAAGGGGGTTCACCTCTGCAATGACCTTTGCTTACATCAGAAACTTTACAACCTGAGCAACTTACGATACAAAAACACCTTTGGCAAATATACAAGGAGGTGTTCCGATGATTTGTGAGGCAATTGCAACAACAAAATAAGGATAGAATCCTTCCTTAATTACACTCCAAAGAAATTTGATCTTCGCGTGAGATTTTCCTCTTTCCCGCCGTTGCTGTGGCAAATGTATTTAGGCCATTTCTGAAAACAGATACCCTCGGAGCACTAACCAGTCCAATGTTGTCATTGACTCCCTCCCACTTGACAGTCTCCTCAGAAACAATTACCTTGTGTGGGTCCCAGAATATAGGAACTTCTGTTGTATCCAACGATTTCTGCAATATGAAAATCAGATAAAAACTTCTATTGCATCCATCAATTTCTGCAATTTGAAAATCAGATAAATTTATGTAGAAAAAAATATCAGCATGAATGTCCCTCAAACCATACAGAATTTTATAGGGCAAAACCTTACATTCTTAGGAGACAAAGAAGAAGAGTCTGGTGCAACTGCTTGGGAAGCAGATTTTCTGGTATAGGCAATAGAGGACTCACAATTAATAGTCCTGGAAGATGATTCTTTTCCTTTGGAGTCGATAGGAGAGTACTTCAGCATTTTTAGTCTCTGTCTCAAGAATCTGTGATAAGAACAGAACAACACTGGCAATAAGAAAAGAAACCCAGCTCTAGTTTAATTGAGTATACAATATAACTGATATGTATAAGATGTGCCGTCCAGCATTCGCTTATTTATGGATATAATCCAACTAATTTGTATGAGAAAAGAAGCCTAACTCCGGTTTCATTGGCGATAAATACAACTAACATGTATGAGAAAAGAACCCTAGCTCTGGTTTAATTGGGGATATAATATAACTAAATTGGATGAGTCTATGAGAATAGAACCCTAGCTTTGATAATAGCAAGGTTGCATGGGTACTCGTACCGGAGACTCGGACGCGTCTCCCGCACCGGAAACTTCGTTGGAAACATCTCCATAGAGAGGAGACTTCTCACTAACGTATCCGCCCGTCTCCCACCGTCTCCAAGCCAAACCAAAAAAAAGGAAACCTTAAAATGTTAAAAAAAACAAAACACAAGCAACAAAATAATCAAAATGTAGTACAAATGGAAAAAAAACAATGCTCAAAACAAATGCAGGTCACAAGGATTTCTTAAAACGTTGCAACAGCCATTACTAAATTATTATATTATATTTAATGTCATTATATTTAATGTTCAATGTTATTATATTTTCAGAATTTCTATAAATTATTAAATTATATTTAAAAGAAATTGGCGTCTCCAAGTACCCACGTCTCCTATTTTGAAAAAATAGCCGTACTAGTACCAGCACCAGTCTCCAAAGTTTCCAAGTACCCCCGTACCCGTGCAACCTTGGATAATAGACAGTATTTCCACAGTCCATGATCATAAACATAAGCATGCTTCTGGATTAAGTTATGTAGTGATGTTTGGTATCACTATCAACATTTTGGATCATTTTTGCATTAAACTGTAGAAATTTTGGCATCAACATTTTGGATCATCAATGGTATCAGTTTTCCACAATCCATAATGCTTCTGGTTGCAGTTTCTTGATTCAATTGTGTATGTGTTTTTGCATCAACATTTTGGAACATTCTATGTGATCCATCATTAGAGATCTCAAGGAATAAAAAATTAGATTGTTACAGACCCAGAATGATTAAAAAGTCGTGAGAAACATGAGAAAGGGAGAGGTTACACATGGAACAAAATGCCAAGATGGCACACTAAGGAAATTTTAAAAGGGGCATAGAAAAAGACAAAACTAATTTAAATTTAAAAGAGAGAGTATTAAAAGCAATACCATAATAATTAATAAATGAATTTATAAAAAAAATATTACAACTACAATGCTAGATTGAAAGTGGATGATGCCACAACTTCTATGGGGCACTCTACTTTTGCCCACATTTTAATTGACATCGACATCTCTTCGCCTCTCTCGAGGGATCTGGTTCTTACGGTTGGGAATAGGGATCTGGTTCTTACGGTTGGGAATAGGCCATGGACGCAACCGTTGGATTATGAGGGCCTCCCCTTTCGCTGCCAGAAATGCTTCTCAACGGGTCATCTTGTTGTGGACTGTTCTATTCCACATCATAGGGGTGTTGCTCCTTGGTGGAAGAATGCTACTGCTAATCATTTGACGGTCAATGCTTTCGACTCTGATTCTATTGTCTCCTCTCAGGAGGATGACGTCTCCTCTTGGGAGGAAGTTGTGCCCCTCACTACTGCTGAAGATTCTATTGATCCTCTTATTGTGGCCTCCTCTGTTCCTGAGGCCCCTACCCTAGTTTTTCCTGTTGTGCAACCTCAATCTAGTCCTGCTGAACCAACTTCTGGTGCTGTTTCGCAGCAGCCTGTTGTTGTTCTACAGAAGCCTCCTGTTGTTCTGCTGCAGCACTTTGTTGACACTACTAACTATAACCCTGCGGGGTCCCTCCCAATTGATCTCTCTCTTGATGGTCCTAAAAACAGTATCGCCTGGACAGTGGTTTCTCGCAGGCGGAAGGGGAAGTCTGCTCCCCTCCGCCAAACCCCTCCTTGGCTGGGTTCGAGTGTCTCTCCCCTTCCTTGATTGGGGTTTTGGGTGTCTTCCGATTTGATAGGGTTTTCTTTGGCCTGTCCGACTGTGTTTTTTTCAGGATTTGCCCCACTGTTTTGTTGTTTCTTACTGCCTTCGGACTGTTGTTTTGAGGGTCAACACCCTTATTGTGCTGTTGATAGTCTTTAACTATGTTAAGGGTCACCGCCCTGATTAATGCTGCTTTACTATTCAAAACCGTATATCTAAATCAACAAAATAATATTAAATATACTAGACATTAAAAATAAACTAATTACAAAAATATATACTAACTAATAAATAGAAAAAAATTAAAGATGAACAATCAAATATCTTAAGAAAAAAAATATATCAATATGTACCTGTGAATATATATACTATAAGCACATAAGAATATGAATAAGAATAAATCTATATGTTCCTATAAATCTAAAAATTGACACCCTATTTATCAAAATCTAAAAAGAACAATAATTAACTAAGCTACTTATTAATATATTTATTTCATGGCTGTCTATTGGCATCAACGTTTGAGATCATTTGTGGATTAAGCTGGGCAGAAATTTTTGGCATTGACATTTTGGATCACTCCTGATATATGCTGTGTAAAAAATTTCGACATCAACTTTTGGGATGCAGTTTGTGAACTGAAATATTGATGCCAAAATCTAAAACATTTATGCCAAAAATTCCTCCACAACTGAATCGAGAAGCACTCTTAGGTTACAAACCCTAGCTTTGGATTGTTAGAGTGTGTAATCCAACTAATTTGTATGAAGAACCCTAATTCTGGTTTAATTGGGGATACGAATCAACTAATTTATATGAGAAAAAACCCTAGCTCAGGTTTTTGGGGGATACAATTTAACTAAATTTGATGATGGGTTTTACACAGTTCTACCACGCCAACCGTCGAATAGAAATCCTAACTGCAAAGCCGCGATAAATCTCGGAAACAAGGGTTTGGGTATTTCTAACCTGACTTCTGCTAGCAGGGTTGTCTTTCTCAGCTTGGCTGTCTGCAGCTGATCCTTCAGCGAAACGTACTCCTGTAATTACAAACAATAGCAAATAAAGTCCCCATTAATGAAACCCGGGTCTAAAACAAGGGTACTAAATGAAGCAACGAATACTACAACAGAAATTTCAGAAGCGAGTGTTTGAAGAACCTTACATCTTGAAGTAGAAGATAATCCTGCATGAGGCTCGCATGCTTGTCGTCCATGTTACTGCGAAGCGGGGGCGTATACGCCGCTCTCTTTCTGGACATCTTAAATCACACCGCAACGAACCTAGCTGAACAAGGGTCGATGAAAACCTCGGAAAGGAAAAGCATGGGAACAACCCAAGATCGAAACCCACTGAAAGATGTGTAGTATGAGCCAGCGGGTTAGGAAATTAAACAAGGGGTAGATGCAGTGCAATGAAATGAACAGTAATAACAACAACAGACAGAGAGCAGACCGGCAGGACAAGAGGCAGGAGTAGGTGGATAAGTGTGAAAGTGAAGAATAAGATGCCATTGGATTTGGTTATGTAATGAAATGGGCGTGGCCCGTGGGCCGTGGGAAAGATTTTAATGTGAAAAGCGACTGAATTGAATAATTAGCTAACTGATGATTCTTCTGCTGTTGTTAGAGTATGTGATTTCTGTGTCACCTCACCCAACGTGATCTGCTTGCTCCACGAAAGAGATATCAATTTCTCTTCAACAGTCATTTCAGTATAATAATAATGATAATGATAATAATAATAATAGAAGACTGTTATGGTACTCTCCTGTTTTCACTCTGGAATAATTAAAATTTTGAAAAGCAGACTGAGTCTGAAGTCACTTCCTCAGAATTTCTATATTTTCGTACCAGTCACATGCATTTTTAAGGCTAAAATATATTTAAAAAGTGAATTAATACACCATTTCAGTAACTAAGGTCAATGCTGAATTGATAGCATAGTTACAGGGACAATTCCCAATTTCAGAAGGTTGAGATTAGGATGGACTTGTCCCAAATTTTCTTGTCTGAAAATTCAGAAGTTTCTGCATGTGTTTCTTGTGCTTCTTATAAAGAGATGAGAGCGCCATTGCATCTACTAGATTGAAGGAAAACAAATTGGAAATTTTTCAAATCAATTGGATTATTGGTACAAAGAAGAATTGACTAAAGTTTTTACCATACATTTCTTGTGCTTCTTATAAGGAAATGAGAATGCCATGGCATTTATTAGATTGGAGGAAGATCAATTGGATTATTGATATAAAGGAAAGAAAAGGAAAGGTTCTTTCATTTTTATAATATAAAAAATATTTTAAATAGTGTAAATTATTTCGTTTAAGATTAAACATAGAATTGATTATTATAGTTTTATTTTATATTATTAGAAGTTGTATATCATATAGTTGAAGAGAATGAAATAGATTTTCTAATAGTATTTAGATTAATTAATCTATTCATATAATTACAATCAATTCCGATACAGAGTTGAATTGTGAAAGAGTATTTAAACATGTACGTAGTGTTCTATTATTATATAGTCTTATTTTATATTATTAGAAGTTGTATATCAAAATATATGATAGTTGAAGAGGATGAAATAGATTTTCTAATAGTATTTAGATTAATTAATCTACTCATACAATTGCAATCAATTCAGATACAGAGTTAATTGTGAAAGAGTATTGAAACATGTTGCTCAATATTTTTGGATTTGATTGTGTATAGATGATTAAAAATCTATACACAATCAAATCTAGAAACATGTAGCAACATTTTACTGGATTGTGGAAATTTGCTATCATTAGTATTGAAATATACGAAAATTAATGTTAAAATTGATATATAGGAAAATTCAATTAGTTTCTTTGTGTCCTTGTGCCTCTGATAAAGAGATGATAATGTCATGGCATATACTAGATTGAAGGAAATCAAATTGGAGAGATTTCAAATCAAGTGGATTATTGTGATAAAGAAAAGAAGAGGAAAGGTTCTTTATAATCCATGAAGTGAGTGATTTATCTTGCAAATGTTCTATTGTATAAGATCATTTTGTAATTTTATTATATAAGAAGCATTTAAGTAGTGCAAAATAAATTGTGTATTGATAAGTTTAAATGTAGTGTTACATTATTGTATAGTCTCATATTATATTATTGTCTAATCTGATTTTACGTTTAGAAGTTGTATATCAAAATATATGATATTTGGAGATAATGATATATATTTGAGTTAATATTGTTTAGATTAATTAATCTAATAGTACAATAAGCATCAATTTGCATATAGATTTGAATTGTGAAAGAGTATTGAAACATACTGAAGTAAATGTTAAAATTAGTAAAGAGGGGAAGAGTTGTTTAGTTTTCTATGTGAAAGTGAATGTTCTATTACAATGCATGGACAATAGTTTTTGCGATTAGATGTGACAATGGAGCCTTAATAGATTGGGAAATGACCTATATTTTTTTTAGAACCACATTTGTGGCCCAAATCTAGAAATTTATGGCCTTGAACCTATTTTGTGACCTTGACCCTAATGTACCAATTCTTTAGAAATGTGTTTGTCTTTATGTATTTGAAAAGGTTGGTTCTTAAAAGTATTATTGGAACTTGTACTAGGGAAGGGAATTTGACATAGCCTTCCCACCTTACACCTTAGTCAAGCCCCTTTGATCGATTTAGCAATTTGGTAACAAGTTTGTAGGCATACCAATAAAAATGAAAAATGCTTGCAAATCTATCCCTATGACCATAAATGATGCAATGTTCTTTGGAAATGCTTTATTGTCCAAATGATTACATTACCAATGATCTAAAATGGCACAAAATTTTGTCTTTTTCTTTAATACCCTAGCATTTACATTAATTGTTTTGCACTTGAATCAATAGGTAACAATGAGTTTGAATTAGGTTGACTTAGGCCTATGATTGGGTTTGATTTTAGAAAAGAAAAAAAGGAAAAAAAAGAAAGGGGTTGCACTTTAAATCTTGAACAAGACTAAAAATAGGCAAATTGATGATGGGGACTACATCCACAATGGAATAAGACAAGTTTATATTAGTCTCAAGTTGAATGTCAACTCTTAGACAAGAATATGTCATTTGAAAATTAAATTATTTCATTAGGCATAAAGAGTTGAAGCAACTCCAAAATGAGCAAATAAAAGTTCTAGCGATGGACTTTTCACCTCTACATTCTGCCCCCACTTTGAATTGCATGTGAACCACCATGAATCATGCATGTCAAAGTAAACAAGCAACCAGCATGAAAGAAAATGATGAATATATGTAAAAAGGATATATGGATATGGATAATGCTTAGTTAACACTCCATGTTATGATAGTTACATCTTCATATCTCCTAACGCAAATTCCATAACTAGCATATGATAAAAAACTAAAATAAGCATGAGCAAAATATTCTTGGTAGTATCGACAATAAATTGTGTGAGAGTAAAAGTAAAAGTGGTTGTAGATCATAGAACAATTCATTGTAACCCAAAAGGAGAGATAGAGGGAGAGAGAGAGAGAGAGAGAGAGAGAGAGAGAGGAAGCAATGAGGGAACATAGAACAACCCACAAATTAATGAGCAAAGGTGTAATACTATTATGTAGAAACCTATAGTCATGCTCCCATAAGATGAAAACTATAGTGTAGCATCACAAAATAGATCAATTTAACCATCCAAGCTCAATGTAGGACTCATTTTGAGCTATTGTAACCATAATCGTGAAAATCCATTAGTGATATAATGTTCCCCTCTCAAATTGGTTGCATATAAAGCATGACAAGGAATTTGAGGAGAGAAGAACAGGTAATAGGAAAAATATACGATCATGTAAGCTCAATAATTATATAATAGTGTCATGTATAGCATTATGTGACAATCTTTGGACAAGATAGAAAGATATGATCATAAAAGAACATTTAATGAAAAGTGATACTCTAATATTATCTCCAAGTGTGTGGGTAATGAACAAAGTGATGATATCCAATGTGTTAGATGTGAACATGTAAGCATAAATATACATAATGTAAAGTATAAGAATGCAAGAATTTAGTATATTTATGTAATTGATGTGAACATGTAAGACAACATTAGCATTATAGTGTAAGATAATAGTGTTCATGTAAGACTAATATTATATCAAAGTGAAGATCATCAAAGAAGATCAAGCAAGTAGCATAAGAGAGGATGCCTCAAAGTGGGGGAGTATAATAAGTGTCATAGACAAAGTGAAATGTGAGATATATTCAAGTGAACAAGACACAACATATGAGATTTTAATGATAAAAATGAAAAATATAGAAGGTGAAATGTCAATGAAAACACCATAAGCAAACCATAATACACAAGAAGAAATGTGAAAGGAGCACAATAAGCATGGCTTGATTATAGGACAAACACAAACCAAAATGTAAACACAAGCTATAGTTTTGGTCTACATGATGAGAGCAATTTCAAACCACTCTATAACCTTGCATCATCTTAAATCCATAAGGAAAACAAGAAAAGACAATACATAGAAGATAAAAGAAGGAGTGATATTAACCAATGTGACATATGTTCATAATCCCAAGCATCAACATGAGCTACTTAAGGTGTATTTGCATCATCTACATGCTAACTAAGAACATGAAAGTCATGAAAAATATATAAATAATGAAAGTAGAATAAAAGCACAAATTTTGAGTTAATTGTTTTGGAAGAATATTGCTCCACAAGGATATTGAATCCTTTCAATCATGATTATCAATGTTCTCATTCTATATTGTCAATTCCTCTTGTGGTAGATGATATTTTATTTGTTTATGGATTACTATTTTAAACAATATACCAAAAATAGGTGTCATTTCCAATTTTGATTTCCAAAACCACTATTCATCTTTCCTTGAAGAAATGTATGCTTATAGATTGTAAAAATGTTTGATGAAACACATAAACTTATACTAGATGGGGGGTGAATCTATATAAGTAAATATTTAACTTTTAAACTTTAATAATCATAGAGAAGCAATCACAAAAATCCACACACATAGGAGACGTGGGATTTTACATGGAAAACCTTATGAGAGAAAACCACAAAAAAATATGGCTTGTATAAAACCTTCTTAGAATTTGTGTAGGCACCAACCCACATGAGACACCAAACCCCCTCTTGATGATCTTCATAGGCACCGACCGACCAATCCCCACCACTGAACACCAACCTAGCAAGAGACACTAATCTCTTTTAATAAGGGGCACCAACCTCTCAATCTCTTCAACTAGGACTTGCACCAACCTCCAAATGAATAAAAGGATGATTATCTAAAAATCCTTGGATTATCACTAAATTTCGTTTGCAAATATACTCATGACTTTATAAAAAAATTGCCTTAATATATGCTCACAAATTTGTAATATTTCTACTCACAAATCTTCAATATTTCTTTTCATAAATATGCAATATAATCATCAATATTTCTACTTATAAAATTACAATATAATCTTCAATATTTATACTTAATATCCTATCATGATCTTGCCTTTAGATCTACTATAGACTTGATTAGATCTTCTAAGAAATCTAACTTTTACTCCTTTAGATTTGCTCTAAAACTACGAATGATATTCATTAATTTCTTGCCTTCAATAACTATTCACAAATTCTACTTGTATCTTCTCAAAAGGGGGCGACCAAATTGAAAGCACATGTCTCTTTGCAAGGGGGCAACTTTTGATTTATATCACATTTATATGTACCTTTTCATACTAAATTTAGACACTCCATTAGGGAGTTTGGCCCTAGCAAAATATCATTTTATTTTTATTTAAAACCCCTTATCATGGGTCAACCCAAGCAAGGTGTCAAATTTAATTTCAATTTTTAGATCCAAAAAATGGAGTTCTAATATGAGGAGGGTCGACACCATACAAAACAAAATATTTTATAATTTTAAATTTATTTCTTCTACTTACCCAAGTGGGGTGCCAACCAAGGGGAGGCAAATATTTATATCAACTTAAATTTTACTCCAAAGCATGGCCACCGACATTGACCACAAAATCCTTCCTCGACCTTTGATATCAATGATAAAATTTTGAGATGATCTTAGAGGGGGAATCACTCTCTTCAATTCACACTTGATTTTGGTGGGAGACAACATAACCTTGCAATTCCCATGTATGCAAGAAAACTAGAGAAAAATAGCTTGGAAGTTTCAAGTTTAATTTTTTATGTAGTAGGGAAAGACTTGCACAAGTGCAATAAATGCCTAGAAGTCAAAAATATTAGGTTGCGATGAATTGTATGTGTGTGTTGAAAAGTGTGGAATCTGCAAAAGAGAATCAAACAACATCAAACACACACATGAAACATTATGTTAGAGTTAGAAATCAAAATAGAAACTAGACTAAGTTAGCTTCAAAATCAAGAACCCCAAGCATGTCTCATGTTCCTCTATCTCCAAGGATCTTCAAGATTCAAGGTGGCTCTCACTTGGAAGAGAATTTTATATTTTAGATGTCAACCTAAAGAATGAGATTGAAGGATATGCCAAGATCAAAATGAATGCAACTAAGATCCTAGCTAGATGATCAAATGATATGAAAACATGAGATGCAAGATGGAATACAAGATATGAGACTAAGATTGATTCCAAATTGAAAGCGTAGGTGTGTTAATTAAACTAACATGGAGATTGCTATGAAATTGATATACAATGGCTATAAATTAAGCTAGCATGAAAATGGGATTAGCATGATACTAACAATGTGATGAAAGCTAAACTAGCATACAACTAAGATGATCTAAGTGCTTGAAGATGACAAATTGAGCTCCTTGATAACCTACAAAATGACTATAAGTTTGATGCACAAGATGATTGATCTCGAATCAAAAGGGTATTATAAGGCTATGATAAAAAGTCTCTCTTTTTTATTGATGGATAAATGCTCAATTTGTAGAGTTGGAGGCTTGAAAACTAACGGTCAAGATTGAAGATTGATCAAGGGCTAAGATTGAAAGGGAATGTGGTCCTAGGTTTGAAGGCTTTGATAGTTCTGATACTTAAAGTTAAGTACAAGTGCCAAGCTAATAAGATGAGGGGGGGGGGGGGGGTGAATCATACAAACTTAATCTTCCATAAAAACATCAGATTCAACCTCAGTAACATATACTACAGTAATATGACCAAAACTGTTAAACATGCAAACTCAAAAGCATATGAACATCATAACACTCATAACACCAGATTTAATGTGGAAACCCAAATAGGGAAAAACCACTATGGGATTTCGGACCCACTAAGAAATATACTTTTCTAGAGTATGCTTAGTTAAAAGCAAATCCTGTTAAAGATTACAAACACATTGCTAGATGTGACCTGGTTAAGGGATTTCCCTCAGATCTGTTAGGATCTTCACCTTGTTAGAAGTGACCTTGTTAAAGGATTTCAAACACTCAATCAGAATGTCACCTTGCTAGAGGGTTTTACAAATAATTCTGTTAAGTCCACTCGGTTAAGAGATTATCTGTCACTTTACAAAATAACAGTAATAAAAATCTATCTGCAACCTCACATCTAAAATGCTAAAGTGGATTCTTATTTTCTCAATACAATGAGACTAATCTTGTCCATCTGTTGGGCTCTATACTCTGTTATTCAAAATAGGTCTTCAAGCTTCAGTGCTCGGTAATCACTATGTAGCATCCCTGTGCATACACTTGCCCGCATGCATTGTTTATCAATAGTTCCTTATTTATAAACAATTGCTTAACCGCTTAATCTCCTTGATCACATTTCCCATGATCAACCATAGCCATCAGGTCTTCAAACTTTGACTAGGTTCAATGTATCCTTCGATTTGAAAATGTTTTACCCCGCCTTGGAACTTGCATATATTTCTTGGAACTTGTGCTGGGGTATTGCAGTTCAATCTGCATTGTAGATCTTCCTGTCGATTTTCCTTTGCCATAGATTCTTTAACAAACTTCATTCATGGCATACCAATCATTTAATCACAGCCAACTCATCAGCTTCCTTCATTAAATAATGCTTTTATTTATTCAATGCATTCTGTTATTACTCGGTTGCAACTCGGTAAATACTAAACTTCACTCGGTAGACATACCGCCTTCATTAACCGATAGTGATAACCTTAGGGTTTACCGACTAGGTTCCTTAGGGTTTACCGACTAGGTTCTTTGCTCGGTAACATAGTATAGTATTAACCTTACAATCAATAACATATGTATGATATCAAAACAATCTAAACATCATGATCTCATCATTATCTAACTTGGTAATAGTTGCCCATTGAATAACTTATTCCTCCCTTTATTCATCATATTCTTTCTGTGTCTTTTACCGACATCTTTATACTTATCAAATCATACTTCTTAAGATATGGCAACATCATACTGAATTAGAAAATCAATTTCTTGACATCAATGACAAAATAATAATATTAAGATAGTAAAACATCCTTGATCAGTTATATCCATAATCATCAACAACCTTCTCAATATCCTTATTGAAATGCCAACAATCTCCCCTTGTCTATTATAATGCCAACAATCTCCCCCCTTTGGCATTGATGGCAAAACCAATTGATTTGACCTAATTGATTCAGATTGCTGTGAGATTCTGAAATGCTGAAATGCTCTCCCCCTGTCATTAGAATTCTCCCCCATACATTAGTCTTCTCCTCTTTTTTCTTCAGTCTTTCTTTTCTTCAGTCTTCTCCCCCTTTGACAACAATGCCAAAAAGTAAAGAACTAAAACATAATTTCTTCCTGTATGAAGTGATTTCCTTGCTGTTAAGTATCAACTTAGTCTCGGTCAAAGCATTTATGTCTTCAATTCCTATTTCCTGTATTTGTTTCTTGCACACATTTAGAAAACCTCCTAAAGTGTGTAAATCAACATCAATTCCTAAAAGATATTTTGTAGAGTCATCGAATGGATGCCTTCACCGAACTCGGTCAGTGAGTAGAAGATAGGGGTAAGACCCCTAACTTACTTTTGAGATACTCAAAAGTGTCCCTTGGCAGTGGCTTGGTGAAGATATCTGCTATTTGTTCCTTTTTGCTAACATACTCCAACACCACTTTCTTCTCTTGAGCTTCTTCTCTAAGATAATGATATTTGATAGAGATGTGCTTTGTCTTAGAGTAATGGCACTAGTATTGTCACAGAACATAGTTACTGGCTCAGTAACTTTCTCATTTATACCTTCCAATAGTTGTTTGATCCATGCTATGTTGGTACAATTCAATGCTACAACAATGTATTCAGCTTCTGTTGTTGATTGTGAAACACATCCTTGTTTCTTGCTAAGCCAACTCACTAGTCTTTCTCCTAAAAAGAAAGCTCCTCCACTTGTGCTTTTCCTGTCATCAATGTTGCCTGCCCAATCAGCATCAGTATAAACTTTTAAATCAAAATCATTTCCTTTCTGATATACTAAGCCATAATCCGCAGTGCCTTTCAAGTATCTGAAAATTCTCTTGATTGTTGTCATGTGTGTTTCCTTAGGGTCTGCAGAGAATATTGCAACTATACCTACTGCGTGTGTTATGTCTGGCCTGCTGTGAATAACATATTGTATCTTTCCAATCATGGATCAGCAAAGTGTCTCATCAACAGATACATATTCATCATTCTTTGATAGTTTATAGTTGGTAGTCATAGGAGTACTTACTGGTTTTGAATCCTCTATTCCAAATTTCTTCAAGATTTCCTTTATGTACTTGGATTGAGTAATGAAAAATCTCATTTTTCATTTGCAGTATCTGTAAACCTATAAAATACTTTATCTCACCGATTAATGACATCTCAAATTATTTGCTCATTTTATTTCCAAAGTTCTTACATAGAGAGTCATTTCCACAAAAGATAATATCATCAACAAATATGGCTAAGATCAGTATTCCATTTTCATCATTCTTCATGTACATATTGTTGTTTTCACTTGTTCTTATAAAACCAATCTTGATTAAATAAGAGTGCAGTCTTTCATACCATGCTCTAGGTGCTTGTTTCAGACCATATAAGGCTTTGTTCAATTTACATACCTGATCTTTATTATTGTCTTCAGCAAATCCTTCAGGTTGTTCAATAAAAACTTCTTCTTCTAATATACCATTCAGAAATGTAGATTTGACATCCATTTGATATACCTTGAAATTCTTGTAAGCAGCATATGCCAACAATGTTCTTACTCCTTCTAGTCTTGCCACAAGTGCAAAAGTCTCACCATAACCAATTCCTTCTTCTTGGGCATAACCTTTGCAGACTAGTCTTGCTTTATTTCAAATGACCTCACCTTTTTCATTCAACTTGTTTCTGAAAATACACTTTGTACCGATTACATTTTTGTCCTTCAGTCTTGGGACCAGTGTCCATGTGTCATTCTTCTTGATTTGATCAATCTCTTCTATCATAGCATTTATCCAATCTTCACTGTTAAATGCCTCTTTCACTATTCTTGGTTCAAAATCAGATATCAGACATGTGTTTTGTCTTAGTTTGTTCCTTGTCATCACTGGATCATCTTTATCTCCTATAATCTGACTTGATGCATGATGTCTTCTGACATACTTGGCTAATACAGGCTCGATAGGCTCTGTATGGTCTTCTTCATCACTCGGTAACTAGATATTCCCTTCATTTCCTTCAACAATTCTCTCGGTAAGACTTGTCGATTGAACATAGACAAATTCATCATAATCTTCTAGTTCCTTGGAATTTCCTTCATCATTTCTTTCTGCAAATTCATCAATTTTCACATTTGCACTTTCTACTATTTTGTTAGATGATTTGATCAGACATTTAAATGATTTACTTCTAGAAGAATAACCTAGAAATGTTCCTTCTTCACTTTTCTGATCAAACTTGCCATTTCTATCAACTTTGTGTACACAGCATCTACTTCCAAAGATTTTGAAGTAACTTACATTAGGTTTCTTGTCATACCAGATTTCATATGGTGTCTTCAAAGTTCCTTTCTTCAGTTGTACTCGGTTCAGGGTGTAAACTGTTGGGCTTATTGCTTCTCTCCAAAATGTTTGTGGCACTTTCTTTTGAATCATCAGGGTTCTAGCACAATCCACAATAGATTTGTTTCTTCTTTTAGCTATCCCATTTTGTTGTGGAGTTCTTGGTGCAGAGACTTGTCTTTTAATACCATGATTATTGCAGAATAAGTTGAACTCATCAGATGTGAACTCTCCTCCTCTATCTGATCTAAGACATTTCAGTTGTTTTCCTGTTTCATTTTCAACTCTTGCCTTGTACCATTAAACATTTGAAAAGCTTCTGATTTTTCTTTTAAAAACATTACTGACATCATCCTTGAATAGTCATCTACAAATAATATGAAATATTTATCACCATAATAACTTTGAATTTTCATAGGACCACAAAGATCAGTGTGCACAAGATCTAAAATTCCCTTAGAAGTGTAAGACTTACTTGTAAAGCTTGATCTTGTCATTTTACCCATCTGGCATCCTCGACACATAGCATTCTCAGGTTTTTCAAGACTCGGTAGACCTCTTACTCAGTGCTTCTTGCTTATTTTGATCAGATTATCAAAATTTACATGACAAAACCTTTTATGCCATAACCAGGTAAAATCTAACTTTGCATACAGACAATAATTCTAAGTTGAGTGAAGATGAAATGTATTACCTTTTGTTTGTGTCCCGATAGTAGCTAACTTTCCATTCTTGTCATGAACTTTGACAATTCCTTTTTGAAATTCTATTCGGTATCCTGTATTGTTTAGTTGTGCTACACTCAAAAAATTGTATTTCAAACCTTCAACCCAATAAACATCATTGCATCCTGCATTGTCAAGAAGTGTCATAGATCATTTACCTTTTACCAGATATGCTGCATCATTCCCAAATCTTACATAGCCTCCATCGTAGTCTTCTAACATAACAAACTTGTGTTTATCACCTGTCATGTGATGTGAGCATCCACTATCTATGATCCAAGAATCATTACTATTTATGTGAGATATTAGGGCTTTTTCTTCATACCTTTCTTCATCTGATCCATCTTTGATAGCCACATAAACTACTTCCTCTGTATCAGTTTCATCTGATTTATCATCATTGGATTCCTCATCGACTATTAAGCATGTCTTTCTATCTCTTCTTCTGAAGTCTCGGTATCCTCTGTAATGATTATCTTTCTGTTTATCATCTCAATAATCTCTCTTTTCAGTAGAATCTTTGTCAGGACAGTTAGAAGCCATATGTCCTATCTTATCACAATTGAAACGTTTCAAAGGTAGTTTTCCTTTATACTTACCTTTGCCTCTCAGTAACCTTCTGGCTAATAGTGCTTCAAACTCTTCTTGCTTTCTGATTTCCTCATATAGTTTGTGTACTTCCTCCATGTTCTTGCGAAATCTTTCACTTGCTCCACTATGATCCCCTTCAATGTATTTACTCGTTCTATCGTTGTAATCATCAAATTCACCAATATGAAAAGAACTAAATGCATATTCAACTTTATTTATCGAAGACCCACTGTTATCAAAGTTACTTAACTCAAATGCATGTAGCTTACCAATAGTAGCATCTAAAGAAACTAGCATATTGGGTACAGACCTTAGTTCATTGATTGCAGATACTCGGATTGCATAAGCTGGTAGAAGGGTTCTTAACAACTTACTTGTTATATCCTTTTCTTCAATAGTTCCACCTGCTCCTTTGATTTGATTGACAATCTCCTTTAGTCTTGTACTATATTGGGTTATGTTCTCACCTTCATTCATTGTCATAGATTCAAGTTGTCCTCTTAGACTATCCACTTTTGCTCTTTGAACATGTTCATCATCGCCATACACAGATATGAGTTTGTCCCACATTGCCTTTGCATCATTGCAGCCTGCTAGATCATTAAACTCTGAGTCGGTCAATGCAGATGTTATTTCAATCATTGCTTGGATATGTTCTTGCTTTGCCTTTATCTCTTCCATTGTCAATGGATAGGTGCTCGGTGTGATGAAATCATTCTCCAGATAATATACGACATATTCTCCAACTCCTAATAGGTGCGGCTTCATCCTTTTCTGCCATGTAGAGAAACTTGACTTGTTCAGCTTCGATGCATCCCTCTTATACATCTTTGGATCTTTGCCTCAAGAACCTTTAAACTTTTTCTTCTGGAGTCCAAAGCTCTGATACCAATTGATAGTTCTGATACTTAATGTTAACTACATATGCCAAGCTAATAAGATAAGAGGGGGGGGTGAATCACACAAACTTAATCTTCCATAAAAATATTAGATTCAACCTCAGTAACATATACTTCAGTAATATGACCAAAACTGTTAAACATGCAAACTCAAAAGCATATGAACATCATAATGCTCATAACACCAAATTTAACATGGAAACCCAAATAGGGAAAAACCACTGTGGGATTTCAGACCCACTAAGAAATATACTCTCTTAGAGTATGCTTGGTTAAAAGAAAATCCTTTTAAAGATTACAAACACATTGCCATATGTGACCCGGTTAAGGGATTTCCCTCAGATCTGTTAGGATCTTCACCTTGTTAGAAGTGACCTTGTTAAAGGATTTCAAACACTCAATCAGAATGTCACCTTGCTAGAGGGTTTTACAAATAAGACTGTTAAGTCCACTCAGTTAAGAGATTTTCTTTCACTTTACAAAATAATAGTAATAAAAATCTATCTGCAACTTCACATCTAAAATGCTAAAGCAGATTCTTATTTGCTCAATACAATAGGACTAATCTTGTCCATCTGTTGGGCTCTATACTCTGTTATTCAAAATGGGTCTTCAAGCTTCAGTGCTCGGTAATCACTATGTAGCATCCCTGTGCATACACTTGCCCGCATGCATTGTTTATCAATAGTTCCTTATTTATAAACAATTGCTTAACCGCTTAATCTCCTTGATCACATTTCCCATGATCAATCATAGCCATCATGTCTTCAAACTTTGACTAGGTTCAATGTATCCTTCAATCTGAAAACGTTTTACCCTGCCTTGGAACTTGCATATATTTCTTGGAACTTGTGCTAGGGTATTGCAGTTCAATCTGCGTTGTAGATCTTCTTGCCGATTTTCCTTTGCCATAGATTCTTTAACAAACTTCATTCACGACATACCAATCATTCAATCATAGCTAGCTCATCAGCTTCCTTCATTAAATAATGCTTTTATTTATTCAATGCTTTTTGTTATTACTCGGTTGCAACTCGGTAAATACTAAACTTCACTCGGTAGACATACCACCTTCATTAACTAATAGCGATAACCTTAGGGTTTACCGACTAGGTTCTTTGCTTGGTAACATAGTATAGTATTAACCTTACAATCAATAACATATGTATGATATCAAAACAATCTAAACATCATGATCTCATGATTGTCTAACTTGATAATAGTTGCCCATTGAATAAC
Organism: Cryptomeria japonica; assembly: GCF_030272615.1. Lineage (NCBI taxonomy): Eukaryota > Viridiplantae > Streptophyta > Pinopsida > Cupressales > Cupressaceae > Cryptomeria > Cryptomeria japonica. The sequence goes on from NC_081414.1 coordinate 100,107,755, forward strand.
TTATTCCTCCCCTTATTCATCATATTCTTTATGTGTCTTTTACAAATGACAAAATAATAATATTAAGACAGTAAAACATCCTTGATCAGTTATATCCATAATCATCAACAACCTTCTCAATATCCTTATTGAAATGTCAACAATCTCCCCTTGTTTGTTATAATGCCAATAGGCTTAGCCTTGTGACAAGTGTCACAAGGAGAAATGGGTGTAAGGGTAAGTGTGCTCACACATGTGTGAGAAAATCTTGGGAAGTCCAAGAGGTGACAAGTGGAAACAATTGTGGAAAGGTTTAAGGGCTAGTGGAAGAGAGTTTATGACACACAGGCCAAAAGGGGAAAGAGTAGGGTGGCTCTATGGGGAAGAGCATCCTCACACATGTGTGAGAACCCCTTTGTCAAAGGTGATGTGGACATGCCAAGTGACCTGTGAGTCATATGTGGGTTTGGGTAGATGTGTAGTATTTTTAATTTGAATAAATACTAACATTGGTTATGCTTTAGATTAATTAGGATAATGAGGGGATTAGATGAATATTATCATGTTAATGAAAAATGTAGGAGAATGCAAGTGGAGGGAAATAGGCATTTTTAGATAAAATAAAAGATTTATTTTAGCCAAAAGAGGTGCAACTTGCATTTGTAGGACTTTGCAAGTGTGGGGACTATTCACAAATAAATAATGATTTATTTAAATGCAAAGGGATTTAATCAAATGTAAATTCAATTAAAAGGGGAAAAGGGGGTTTTAATTAAATAAATAAGATTTATTCAATTAAATGGCTAAAGGGTACTTAATCAAACCTTAGTTTGATCAATAGGTTAGGCTAGAAGAAAGGGATTTTAATCAAATCTTTAATTTGATTAATAGGTTGATTGGAGGAAAAGGGATATTAATTAAACCTTAGTCTAATTAATAGGCGAACGAATGATGATTCAATGAATAAAATTCATATAATTAGTTGCGCAAGTTTTAGGTGTCTACAGTTTTCCCCTCTTTGAAGTGACGTGTGACCACATGTTGATTCAAAGAAAAACACTTGATATGTCGCCAAAATTCTTGATATGGTGCTATCGTCAAAATTGTCGATATGAAGCCCTGGATATGAAAATTGATTCGATGATAGAACTAATTTTGATATGGAATTAATATGGTATTGATGTCGATATGCCCCCTCGGGAGATAAATTGAGAAAAATTATGATTTTCGGTGCAGTGTCGCGATGCACAACGATTTTTTGATATTTATCTCTCGATAAATGTTATTGAAAAGAATAGATTAAAATGATGAAGAGACTAGGTGGGCATAGCGCGTACATCCCCCACACGTCCATCGAGGCACCACAGTCGCTTGCATCAACATGGGCTATATAAACCCTCAAGGCCCCATTTCCACCTCATTTGTGCACGTGGCATTTGGAGAGTGGAGCTTGGAGAGGAGAGAAAAAATCCCCCCCCCCTATCACAAGCATCTATTTGAGAAGGTCAGGCGCTACAATCGACCAACGGAGTATGGCCCACCAGTAAGTTTTAATTTCTAACCCTCTCGTGTGATTTTTTGCAATTTATTTCATGTTTTTTTGATGAATTTTTCAAGTTTTTCGCGCGGTACAGCTAGGTTTTTATTTTATTTGTTGATTTTCTTTTAGCGCATATGATTTTTCCCGTAGCGTTTACGTTAAAATTTGTATCACATGTGTTAATTGTATTAGCGCATACATTAAGTTGTACAATGCATATGTTCGATATTTTAGCACATATGAAATAGTGTTGGTTTTTTTTAAATTTTTGAAAGTTTTAAAATGTACAAATTAGATTTTTGGGTTCATTGTGATGTTTTGCACCTTATCAATGTGTTGATATGCGTCGATTGTGTCTATTGAGATGCGAGATGTCAAAAAGTCGGTCTAGGGTTGGTATGAGTCGTTGTTTGATATGATTCAAATGTCGATATGTTTCAAATTCGATATAGGTCAAGTTGGTATGGATCTTGATTGTCAACATGAGTCAAGTGTCGATATGGTTCAATAGTTGGTATGAGTCAAATTTATTGTCGATATGGGTCAAACATTGTCGATATGAATCAAACTGATTCGATATGGGTCAAACATTGTCGATATGAGTCAAACTTGTCGATATGGGTCAAACTTGTCGATATGGGTCAAACTTTGTCGATATGGGTCAAACTTGTCGATATTGGTCAAATGTAGTCGATATGAGTCAAACTGATTCAATATGGGTTAAATGTTGTCGATATGAGTCAAACTTGTCAATATGGGTCAAACTTGTCGATATGGGTCAAACTTTGTCGATATGGGTCAAACTTGTCGATATGGGTCAAACTTGTCGATATGGGTCAAACTTGTCGGTATGGGTCAAACTTGTCGGTATGGGTCAAACTTGTCGACATTGGTCAAACGTTGTCGATATGAGTCAAATTGATTTGATATGGGTCAAACTTGTCGATATGGGTCAAACTTATTGTTGATAGGACGTTTGATATGCGTCCAGGATTTTGATTCAACTGATTGTGATATGATACTTGATTTGATATGATCTTGATGTCGATATATTGATTGATTTTGATATGAGACTTTGATTTTGATATGATACTTTAATTCGATATGAGAATTTGATTTCGATATGAGACTTGATTTCGATATGATTCCTAATTTCGATATAATCCTTGATTTCAATATGATTCTTTGATGTCGATATGAGACTTTGATTTCGATATGAGATTTGATTTCAATATGATTCTTGATTTCGATATGATTCTTGATTTTGATATATTTCTTTGATTTTGATATGATTCTATGATTTCGATATGATTTTGTGATTTTGATATGATTCTTTGATGTCGATATGATTCAGTGATTTCGATATGATTATGTAATTTCGATATGATTCTTGATTTCGATATGATTCTTGATTTCAATATGATTCTTTGATATTGATGTGACACTTTGATTTCGATATGAGACTTGATTTCGATATGGTTCTTGATTTCAATATAATGTGATATCCAGGGACTTTGGACATTTATAATTTCCTTGATGATTCGTTCTGACTTATATCTTTGATTTTCCTTTGGATCGGCATGGGTCACACATGTGCATGATGATATGATACTAGATATGCTTCTACATGTTATGGATGCCTTTATTTTGATGAGCTATATGATATGCATGATCTACGTGATTGTTTCTTTGATAATACAGATGATTGCTTATGTGATGTGTGTGATGATGTGATTTTATGACGCTATGATCTATGTGTTTTGAAGGTGATATGCTTAAGATGTTTTAATGATTATGCTTAATTATATATTTTGCAGGTGATATGCTTAAGATGTTTTGATGATTGTGCAAATGAATGTGTTTTATGATTTATAAATGTGATGAATGTATGCCTTTAATTGTGCTGCTAAATGCACTGCATGAATGCACATGGATGAATATGTGAATGCGTTTAACATGTTTTTGTTCTTTTTGTATGTTTTTTATTTGATATGCTAATGTTTATGTATGTGAATTTACTTTGATATGAGATGATAATGATGATGCATCTAATGCAATTTGATTAGGATATGATAATGATGTGAAATGTATCTTGAAAATGAGATATAAAATGCAAATGAGAATGAGAATGATATGCAATGCTTAATATGGTAATGCAACTAATGCACTTGTCAAATGATATGAAACTAAATGTGATTGGAACATGATATGAAATGAGCTATGGTAATGCAATCTAATGATCCATGATAATGAAATGAAAATGCAATCTAATGCAACTTTAACATGATATGATAATAAGAATGAGAATATGTACCTAAATGCAACCTTAGCATGATATGAAAATGATAATGATAATGCAATCTAATGCAAAGCTTAACCTGATATGAAAATGGTAATTATAAGGCAATCTAATGCAAAGCTTAATATGATCACTACATCAAGTGCACTCTCATTACTAATGTTGCCATCTATTTTGATCAAATTGCCAGTGCTTCCCTTTTTCTTTTCTTTTTTTTCATCATTGAGCCTTGATTTGTTGAAAGTTGATACAAGCATGATGGTATAATTGAACCATAACGACCTAAGTATAACTTACATGGATGTTGATATTGCAAGATGTCACAAGCATCGAGGTATAATTGAACCAAGATGACTTGAGTGCTACTTGCATAAAACAGACAAGAGTTAACCTTAGTCCAATACAAATCTGAAATGTCCTCAGTGATATGTTGCCTGATCATGTCGTAAGACAAATTTGTATAGTAGAAGGCTTTACTCCCAAACAACAGACAAAGAAAACATCACATTCCTTCCTTTCTTCTCTAGTCTTTGAGACATCCTTGAGTTGCTTAGGAGATATGATTAGCAAAAATTAACAACCATAAGTAAGCATGTATGCTATCTGAAGTGTATTTTTGTCAAATAAAACATCTTGCAAATAGATCTTTTGTTCAGTTGAAATCAGTTCAAGTCCTTGATGTCTATCCTTGATTGTTGTGCTCTCATGTTGCTATGTTCATTATTGGTTGTTTGGATCCTTGTTCTCTTGCTACGTGTTTGGTCTAGTGTGTAAACCCACAAGGCAAAATGCCCCTGGCGAGGTTAGGATTTTGCCCCTTGTTGTTGACACTACTTTGATATGGATATGTACACTACTCACCAGGACATGGTGGGATATGATTCAGATAACTTATTCAGATAATCAAGGATAGTGACTATGCTAAGTACATTTGGGATAATGGTGCATGTATAAGTGTTATGCAATGGTTATTGGCTTAGATCCGATGGAGCCAAAGATATGATACGGGTATTAACAAATAGAGGAGCTGCTCTATCACAAATATCCCCTGTTGTCAGGTTTTCACCACCTATTTTTATTGTACTTTTATTTTATTTTCATTTTATTTTTGTATTTTTCTTCATTTTTTTGATAGTTTTTTTTTATTTTTGTTGTTTTTTCGCTTGATCCATGCATTGGATGACTCAAGTGTAGAATTTATTTAGATAGATGTTGTTGGTTGCCTCATCAAGCACATCCCCTTCTGAAAGTGATAATTGATATGCCCCTAAATCCATAAGTTGATATGATGACAAAGGGTCCTAACCAGTTAGGTTCAAATTTCCCCTTCTTTTCTCAATCTTGTTGATTTCGGGGATTTTCTTTTAAGACTAGATCACCAATTTTGAATGCCCTTGGTATGACTCTATGGTTGTAGCTTCAACACATTTGTTGTTGATATGCCTTGAGATGATCAAAGGCATGTTGACGACGTTAGTCTAGCAACTCTAGCTCTTGCAGTTTGTTGACTTGATACTCTTCATTTGGAATGAAGCCTTTCAATGATACCCTGAGTGATGGAATTTCCACCTCAATAGGTAGAATTTCCTCTGATCCACATACAAGTGAGTATGGTGTAGCTCTTGTATGTGTGTGGATGCTAGTTTTGTAGGCCCATAATGTCGGGTTGAGTTGAACATGCCAATCATGTCCAGCCTTGTTCACTGTTTTCTTGAGGTTTTTCAAGATGGTTTTATTTGAGGCCTCTGCTTGGCCATTCCCTTGTAGATAATATGGTGTGGAGAAACAATGCTAGATATGGAATCGTTTGCATAGTTCTCACACATCTTGATTCTTGAAAGGTATTCCATTATTTGTGATAATGGAACTAGGAATATCATACCAATAAATGATATAATTCAGGATAAAATAGGATATTTGTTTGTCGGTAACAGTAGTCATTGGGATGGCCTCTATCCACTTTGTAAAATATTCAGTGGCCACGATGATAAACTTATGTCCATTTGACGAGGAAGGATGAATCTTTCCCACTAGGGCGAGTCCCCATTGACAGAATGGCCATTATGTGGTGAATAGTTGTAGCTCTTGTGTTGGTCCATGTATAAGATTGCCATGAATCTGGCATTTTGGACATTTTCTGGAAAATTGATATGATTCTTTTTCCATGGTCAGCCAATAATAGCCCATCCTTATAAGTTTCTTGGCGAGAGTAGGACCACTTGAATGTGTGCCACAAATACCTTCGTGAAGTTCATGTAAGGCGGTTTCAGATTCATTACGATCAAGACACCAAAAAAGAGTACCATCAAGACCTCGACGGTAAAGTGTGTCAGCGGTAAGGGTATAACGGGTTGCTTGATGAATAAAGATGTGTTTCTGGTTTTGGGATAGGTCTAATGGAAGGATATTGTCTTTTAGGTAGGTGTAGATCTTTCCATAGAGGGGTGAGTCAGAACTGACTATGTTGCATATGACTTGGAATTCATAATTGTCATAGGCAGGGGAAAACAATTTTTCCACCAGGAACTCATAACGATTTTGTTGGTTTGGTATTTGCAGGAGTGAGGCAATGGTTGTCATGGCGTCCATAACTTTGTTGTTCACCCTTGGAATCTGCTCAAATTTGATGTCCACAAAATATTTCTTGAAGTCATCCACCATGTGTTTCTAGGGCATCAACTTGTAATCCTTCATTTTATAGTCATCATTAACCTATTTGATGACCAATTATGAGTCTCCAAAGACTTTCAACTTTGTGATCTTCCACTCTACGACTGTCTTGATTCCTGTGACTAGAGCTTCGTACTTAACAATGTTATTTGTGCAAGAAAATATTAATCTGTAAGATTTAGGGATACTGTGTCCTTATGGAGTGATAAATAGGATGCCAACACCTGATCCATGTTGTGTATATGATCCGTCAAAGTACAAAATCCATGTTTTTGTTGATACTATGAGAATATCTGTATCAGGAAATTTCACATGGATTGAATGATTGTCTTGTAATGGTGTCTTTGCTAGTTGATATGTGATAGTTTGACCTTTGATAGCCTTTTTGTCTATGTAGTGAATGTCAAATTCACTTAGAATCATGACTCATTTAGCTCACCTCCCTGTGAGAGTGACTTTGCTAAGTAGATATTTTAAGGGATCAATCTTTGCTACCAACTTGATTGTGTGGGCTAGCATGTAGTGGAGAAACTTTTGAGAAGCGAACACCACTACCAAACAAGCCTTTTCAATGAATGTGTAGTTGAGCTCATATCCATTCAATGTCCTATTGATGTAGTATATTTCCCTTTCCTTGCTTGTTGAATATTCTTGTGCTAACAATCCTCCTAGTGATACCTTTGTAGCTAATATGTAAAGAATAAGAGGTTTGTCTACTATTGGAGGTACCAAGATAGGTGGATTCATCAAATATTGCTTGAGTTGGTGGAATGATTCTGCACATTGATCTTCTCATTTGAAAGGGACATTCTTGTGGAGTAGATGAGTAAACAAAAGACAATTATCGGCTAGTTGAGAAATGAATCTTCTTATGGATTGTAGTCATCCTTGTAGAGATCTTAGTTGGTTGATATTTCTAGGAGGTGTCATCTCCATAATTGCTTGTACCTTTGCGAGGACCACCTCGATTCCTTTTTCAGAGACTATGTATCCCAAGAGTTTGCCCAATGTTACACCGAAGACACACTTTTTAGGATTTAGTCGTACATTGAATTGCTCTAGCCTTTGAAAGATTTTATCTAGAATGTCCAGGTGTCCTTCTCTTGTGAATGATTTGGCCAATAAGTCATCTGCATAGTCCTCCATGAATGTGTGCATCATGTCATGAAATATTGTGGTCATTTATCTTTCATAGGTTGCTCTTGCATTCTTCAAACCAAAAGGCATGACATTCCAGTAGTAAGTACCCCATGGACAAGTAAATATCATTTTATCTTGGTCCTCTAGTGCTATTTTGATTTGATTGTAGCCTGAGAAACCATCCATGAGTGATAACATAGCATGTCTTGTTGTTATGTCTACAATCGTGTCAATGTTGGGTAAAGGAAAGTCATCATTTGGATAAGCCTTGTTAAGATCAATGGGGACTCGATCACTGTTATTGATTTTTTGATATAATAAAAGTTCACAAAATCGGGATGTTAGATCACTATTATTTTTTGAGGAAATTGTGCAATAGAGATATTATCAAGAAATTGAAAGAGTTTTAAAATCTAGATGCTAGGGCTTAGATTAAATTTCAAAGTAATGATGCAATTTAACTTATTATTACATAATGAATCTCAAAATTCTATAATATCTAAGCAAGCTTTTGAATAATACCCTAGTTTGAAAGAAGATATTGAGATGATCTAGTGTAAACATAACACAAATCATTGAGGGAAATTGAAAGCAATATTATAATGCCTAAACCTCATTGAAACTTGCTATGCTTCAAAGCACCTTGAAACCCTAGTTTAATGCAAGCTCTTATGTGTTTATACTACTAATTTGTATTTGTGAGATTAGTTAGACTAAGTTATGTGAAGGCATATATAGAAGCTTAAATTTGTGCGAAGAGCTAGAATGACTGAAAATCGTAAGAATAAAAAGTAAAACATGTTATAAATGGTGAAAAAGAATTGAGTTTTATAGGTTTAGTGCACATGTGTGGGTAATAATACGTATTCTTTGGTGCTTGTGCAGTTATCTATATTTTGAACATTTGACATAAGAATTCAACACACAAAGAAGATAAGAAAAAAACCCTCCAAAAGGATGATGTGAACATTCAAGGATTTTGAGAAAACATATGAAGATTGCATAGTTACAAGGAAATCCTAGATTATGGATCCCTTTGAACTAAGATAGGTTTTAAAGAGTTGTTACAAAGTCGTAACAACTATGTAACTACTAAAAAATTATCTTGACTTGTATAAATCATGCTACCTTTTGGACCTTTTATGTGAATGATAAAACACTATGTGATCAAGTACGAAAACCCATCAACCTCACTAGAGTGTAACTACATGAAATTTTTAGAGAACTGTACTTTAAACTTGTAAGATTGCATAAAAAGCCTAGAACTATACTTAAGAGAACTTTTTACTTTTAACATATAATTTTGGGATCTTGATGATAACACACCTCTCATGAAATCAATTGAACAGTTGGACATTTCAACATGGTGACCTTTGATGCAATTTACTCATGATTGATACTTAAACTATGAATCTCGACATGATTAACTAATGATTTGAGGAAGACACAAGATAACTTGGATTTAGTGGAATGCATGAAATTTTACAATTTGGGGTTGAAATTTTTCATGACAATAAAGAAAAAATTGTATTTAAATATCTAGAGTATTATGAGATCTCATGGTAGGTTCTACTAACTCTTTAGGGAAAATCATGGCTTTTTAAGAAATCTTATTTTTTATGAGGATCAAATATTTGTAACTTTTATTCATCAAAGAAATGGCCCAACATAGATTCTATATTCTTAAGAGTCATCAACAACTCCTTGTCTTAATGTTCACATTTAGATTGCTTTTTTTGACCTATCAAAGGTATAAACAAGCTCATTATGAATTATGATTTATTTTTCTCATTCTTAAATTTTTTTAGATATGATGTATTTTCCTTATTCTTCCGTTGAATTGATTTGGTTACTTTATAGACAATATTAAATTTCAAACTACACTAATAAATTAAAGGTGGGTACCACCACGTGCTACTTATTTATGGTTGTAAAAAAATAATGTTAAGATTTTTCACTATAATTTATTTAAAGAAAAATAATTAAATAATAATAAAAGCTTAGGATTTCGAAGTTGAGATTGAGAATCAAAATAAATGTTGTAATTAATGTTCACATAAATATAGTACTTAGCTTTGATTTCAATGTTGATGTCTTTGTCCAAATATCTAAAAGTCATTTCCCCGGATTTTTGACTTTTGCAATTTCTCATTAAGCTTTAAATCTAATTATGTGTGGTTTGGGGTCACTTATGTGAGTGTGAAACTAATCTAGATGCACAAAAGTGGACCTACAATTTGCAAACCTAATCTCATTAGACTATATATTGAAACATATTCACCTTGACTTCTAGCATTTAGATTTATGTAAAGATAGGTGGTGTTTACAAATACATTTGAGAATTTTTTATATTGAGAGGATCAATTTCTCTTTAGTTAGACCCTTGGATGAACCTATAGCATCTTAAATTGTACTCCTTTAATTATGGATTCCAATTTCACACTCTCCTAGCACTCATTTTAGTATTTTTCATTCCTCTATGCATTATAGGACCTTTATTTTATATTATATTATGATTCTTATTTCACTTTAATACATCAACACTTTATTATTTGGGCTTTTATTTTAAAGGTACCCTTTATCTCATTTCATTTAAAGCTTGTATGGATCATATGTCATTTCAAAGTTCAATGCACATTTTCACCCACTTAAATAATATGAATTTTTATATAAATTATATTTAGGTTGTCAGGGCCCTATTATCTCACGCCCCTAAAAATTCAAGCCTATTTTGTCAAGACAATGGTGCTCACCATTATTTGATGCTTTGTGGCTAAAATTTTGGTAGCGTAATATGTTGGTCTTACCATTTCCAAAACTATCTCCAATGCAAAAAAATGATAATTCTAAGTTGGCCAAAAGTTGATTTTACTTTGATATTGATATATAAGGCATCCTTCCTAATTCATTTCATCATCACATCCTTATCTCATGCTTACATCAAAGCCTTTACATTGAGAGCAATTATTCCAATTCAAGAGTAGATTTGAGTCTAAGGAGCAACAAGTTATTTCAAGGCATCTTCAATTATGTTTTCAATTATGATTTCATGATGGATTTTATGATGATTTATCATATTATTGCATAAAAAACATGGGGCTATTTTCATAAGAGCGTTGCATTATCACTTAAAGGTATAATCATTTCAATTGAGCATTTTTATTCAAGCATTTAAATTTAGATTTCTATTCTAATTCATCATTGTTGTAGGTTTAAGTCCCAACCTAGGGTTTGACTAAGGCAAACCACTATACTACCCCCCAAATGCCATTTTCTCCTCTCATGTGCACACTCAAGTTCAGCTACAAGCTTCCAACAAAGACTAAAGATGGGAAAGTACTTAGAACCCAAAGATTGGGGATCTCTCCAAATTCATCATGAATCCTCTAGATAAGGGCATTTTCTAGGACAAGGTTGTTTTTTTCCTGGACAAGGGCATCCAAGTGCCATTGTCCCTCTAGTTCATACCCAAATTTGGTAGGAAGTAGACACATGGTCTCAGGGTTTCAGGTCCAGTTCAATGCTAAAAAATTCTTTGATTGGACAAGTGTTCCTAATTGTCATTGTCCACTATATTTAAACTCATATTTTTTTTATAACTCCTCTTTACATCCCCTTTCCAAATATAGGTTGGTTATATGATTATCAATTATGCATTTGTCTATTTATGCTATCCATTGTCAATTTTACACCTTCTTGCCCTAATTCTCACATTCAATTTGCATCCTTTCAATTTTACTAAATCAAGGAGTACTAAATTCACCTTGTGCTCAGCCCCTTCTTGATAAGTTTTAGGTTGACCCAATTTAATTCATTCTCCTTCTAAGTGTTATTTTTGGAAATAGGTTGAATTCCTAGTTTGCATGCATAAACTGGTGAGCCCTATTTCCACCCATTACATTTTGGTGAACCTAATTCTTCTTACACTTGCATATACTTTGAATTTGCACAAGTTCATTGCATACATTGGTTGAACATTGCTTTGGTTTGTTAATTAATATGGGGTATTAGTTTCTTGTTAGATCATAAATGCATTTTGTTCAATGGATTTGTTATCTTCGTTTTTAGTTCAATTTCAAGTTTTATTCAAGATGTTCATGATATTTTGTTTTATGCATATGATGATAACTGGGCTATTCCTTTCATCCATAGTTATGATTTACCCTCTCCAAAATTTGGTCCCACTCATGAGGACACTTTGATGTAAGAAGAGATCATTAGCACTTTTTAAAACTCTCCCTCCTAAGGATGAAGTTTTGAAGAATGATATTTATCCTTCTCCTAAAATGTACCTCCCCCATGAAAACCATTTGATCCAAGAGGATGATATCATGACTACTTTTCCTTGTGACACCTTGCCTTATTTTGATTTCAGTGACCTTAGCTCTAGAGATGAAGTTTGTCTTACTCATGAGGTTACCTTGAAGCAAGGGGATAATACCATTAAGACTTTCATCCATGACACTTTTCCTACCATTCACTTTAGTAACATCCCTTCTAAAGATAAATCCTTGGAAAACAAAGAGCCTAATCAACTCAATGCCATTCATGTTTCTAGTCATGTGAATCCTAAAGTTGTTCAAGCTACCCCTCAAACCCAAAACCAACCTATGATTGGTGCTAAGAAACTAGGTAGATTTGATACTTGTAGATTAAACTTCATGAGATGGTATAGTAAGAGGGGGTAAAAAAAAACACAACAATATAGTTACTGTAGTCACATAAATCTGTCCATTTTAATTAAATGAATATTTCGTATTTATTTGATTAAAAATCTACTAGCCATCAGTTAATTAAATTAATATTTAATTAATTCATCCCCAAACATCCTTCTATTAATTAAATAAATTATTCAATTTATTTTAATTAATTCATTAAATCAAATTCCATTCAAATTAAATAAATAAAATCTATTTATTTAATTAAATCCCCTTTTCCTCTTTTAAATAAATTAAATAAAACATTTATTTAAATCATTATCCCCACCCCACTTGCATTTTCCTACAAATGCAACTTGCACACATTTATTGAAATAAATGAATTTTTATTTTAATAAAATCCTATTTTCCCTCACCCACCAAATCCACTTGCAAAAATATAATCCCCTTCTAGATTCTTCTAAACCCCTTCCTAATTAGCCTAATCCATCCCCTAAATATTGTCACATTCCTAAGCAAAATGGAGTCACTTCTCAAAGCCTAAAAGTCTTTGATAACCATTAAAGGCTTTCAACCTTCAACCACTTAATTCCTCAAAGTCTTTGATAACCATTGAAGGCTTCCAACTTTCAACCACTTAATCCCCCAAAGTCTCCAATAGCCATTAATGGTTAATTCAACCCTCCCACATGGTTAAAACATTTGTTTTGACTCAACCTCTACCCAACCCAAGGGTCTCATCAAGCCTTTAATGCTTTGACCATGATTATCTCTTAATCATTTGCACAAAGGTTTATCCTTGGATTAACTCTTAATCCAGTGGATAATCTTAATTTAGGCTTGACCCTTAGCCTTTAGATAACCATGAGATCTTCTCAGGCCTTTAATGCCTCCAACCTCTTCTTTCAACCCAACCCTATGTTGACATTTGTCACCATTTCATTGGTGCCATTTGTGCACATGGATTCCCAACTTTCAAGCTTGACCCTTGATTAAACCATTCAATCCTGGCCATCCATTGCTCCATTTTTCCTATAAATAGAGCCCTTTCCTTCATAATCCAGATCCTGAAAACTTGTAAGCATTTAGACTATAGACATTTTTAGAGAGCATTTTAGCATAGCATAACTAAATCTTGTCTTTTTGGTTAAAATACATCATTTTAGCATAAAATTAGCTTTTCATTTCATATTTGGAGCTATACTACAAATCTCAATCCTCCATAAGCATCCATAGTGCAAAAAGATGCTGAGAGCTACACTATTTTGGAACTTGGAGAGGAGAGGAACAAGGGAGAAGGAGCTAATATCATGCTAAGAGATAGTTGGAGATGTCTCATTATCTTTACTTCTTTAGTTAGATACATTAGCATGTTTTTAGTGTCTCTTTTGGAATGCCTTCATATGTTTTAGTTTTAGATTGACTAACACTAATGCTTTGTGTGTTTTGTGTTGTTTGATCTTAGACTAACATTGTGCCATTTAGGAGGGCATCAGTTACTATATAGTGTCTCACACATATAACTATCCAAACAACATTCTTCCTACTTCTTCCACCCCTCATCTTGGTAGGGAACCTAATCTTGTTGACCAACTCCATGCCACTTTAGCTAAGATAACCCTTTGGGATTTGATTCAAACTTCACCTTCATACAATGGGTTGATCTAAGAAGCCTTACAAAAGGTAGTTTGCACTCCTTGTGCTAGATAAAATGTTATAACATTCTCACAAGATGAATTGCCTTCTTTAGAGGTTGAAAATAGAGATTATCTCCTAATGCTCACACCTTGCATTCATGAACATAAGATAAGATGTACCTTAATTGATAATGAGTCGAGCCTTAATATTGTCACACTAACTTATTAGATAAGATAAATTGGGATTATTCTTTCATTCAACCCAATTCTCTCTATATTCATGGCCTTGATAATGTTGCTAGAGAGTCACTTGGTATAGTCATATTATCTATCAAAGTAGGACCTGTGACTTCACCCACTCCTATCCATCTCATGCCTAATGATCTCATTTATAATCTTCTTCTAGGTAGACAATGGTTTCATGCTATGAAAGCAGTCCCTTCTACTCTTCATCGCATAATCAAATTCATACATAACAATGAACTTCACACAATCAAGGTTGATCCTAATCCTTACGATGTTATTCAATATAAAGTAGGATGCATATCTCCCTTTAACACTATGATTCCTTCAACAATGTAGTCTCCTATTGATGATGCTTTTTTAAAGAAACATCAGGGTCCATTAGACTTTACACATTCCTTTAATGGATATAAATTCCATCAATCCAAATCTAAAGTCTCGAAGTAGAATTTTGTGCCATTTGTTCAATCTTCTTCTAATTCTTTCCAACATCTTCTTCTAGCACGTGTCTTGATGACAATGGGAATCTTTAGAATTTGAAACTAAGAATGAACCCTCTTCTCTAGACAAATCAACACTCACATTTGATTCTAAACATAGATGTAAAGGGCATGATTCGTGATGTGTGCAACAAATTTTTGAGGCTCATGAAAAACATACATTAGAGTTTTACAAAGAGGGTTTAGGTTTCCAACCTCCTCCTTTGTCAACATCCTATCTCCCATTGTCTAGTGCATCTATGTCTTCTTCTTACATCTTCTCGTCACAACAAACAACATATTTTGTATGAGCATCTTAAATCCAACTTAATTAGTTTACCTCTGGAAAATCAAAGAAATAATCGTAAACAAAATCAACACAATCCTTCTATTTGCAAGTATCATCAAATCCATGGATATTCCACCAATGAATGACATAACTTGGAGACTAAAATTCAACAAATTATTGTAGCCGGTATTGTAAAGGGGAAAATTTGATTTGGCAATTTGCAACATAGAAGGAGAAATCACCAAATCAATTTTCACTTGATGGGAGATTTCATTTACATTCAAAAGAGGGGATAAATCCACTAGATTCAATCATAATCAAATAAGGAATGGGTACTGAGTGGATTGATTGATTATGATGTATTTTTCCCTCTTTTGTATGTTGAAATGTTGATTTAGGATTAATTTCTGGAATTGAAAACAAAACTAAGAAAATATCGAGCTACAGATGCAATATTTAGTCATGCACCTAGATCTGAGAAATATGAACTCATTTGGAATTACCCTACGAAAATGCCTCGAAAAATCAAGGACCATGGCACTGCCTCTTGGTCCTTTGAATTTTTCATGCATCGAAATGGGTTGTTTTGTTGCTGTGTCTGAAGCTTATTTGCAAAAGTACAGTTGCACACCTGTTTCCTACACACAGAATGAAAGGAAAATAGGTTGGAATAGGGGATTTCCTTTGGTCAAACCTTGATTTTGGAATTAACTATGAAATTGAGATAGATGTAATTGAAATGACTGAAAGGAAAGGGTCTCCTTTTGAGGAAGATGTTGAATTACGACTGAAAATGAAGTGATTATAGCTCCTTGTGAAGTTTTGCTTGCCTCCACATGGAATTAGGGTTTCATGAAATAGGATGTAGATCTCCACTTCAATGCTTGATCCTTGACTTTAATGTTGTTCCAAGGATTAAAGGGAGATTAAAGATGCTCAATTTCTATTGAATGCTTGATTGTTGGAGTGCTTGATCTCTTGTGTATTCATGTGATCATCAAATGAGAGGGGAAATCCTCTTTATATACTTTCCTGTTAGATTAATTGGCTAATTTTCTGACATAGGCCGACGCAGAGAGGAGAATCCTGCCCAAACTTGAATTAGAAAAAAGGGTTTAAAGAGGGCCCAAAATGAGCAAGACCAAGGTGTGGCAGCCTGGTCCTAGTGAGGACCAGGGCGCTCTGCCCTGGTCCTGCCCTATTTTGGGGCTAGGATCAAGTGCAGATGAAGTGAAAAGTCCAAAAAAATTTGGCATTTGTGATGCGTATGAGCATACTTAGGTATTCAATTAGCCCAAGGGGTGTAAACACTAAGGAGAAGACCCAAATGCAGTCGAAAAATTGCAAGGGGTACAATTTTAGGATGCTACATGTATCATTCAAATAGTAGAAGCCAATGAGTTGTTCTCTCATATTATTCCTTCTACATAACATTTAAGTTCATAGTATGTTGCTCCTCATTATGTGACATTTCTAGCTTACTTATTGGGGGCTCATTATCATTCATGGTGGTACAATTTTAGGTGTAATCATACTTGGGTAGCAACATAATAACCTTGTTATTTTTGTCTCCATGCTTGGGGAGCCCAATAATAGTTTTCAAACATTTTCATTCTTTCTAAGGATTCACTTTTCCTTTGGTTAGTTGCATATTTCATAACTTGATATCCTTTCTTGCATGGAATTATCCTTCATGTGAACACGTGTGTTCCTTGGCTGGGACCTATTCATTGCTTGAAATAGTACGTATTTTATTATTTCTAGTAATAGGATCCTATTATCTAATGTCCCTAATAATTTGGGCCTATTTTGTTGGGATGATGGTGCTCAAGCACCATCGCTCAACACTCCTTGGCTAAAATTTTGGTAGGATAATATGTTAGTCTTGTCAATTTCAAAACTCTCCAATGTGAAAATATGATAATTCTAAGTTGGCCAAAATATTATTTTACTTTGACATCACTATATAAGGCATCCCTCCTAATTCATTTCATCATCACATTCTTATCTCATTCTTACATCATTCCTTCACTTTGTGAGCAATTATTCCAATTCAAGAGTAAATTTGAGTCTAAGGAGTGGCAAGCTATATCAAGGCATCTTCAATTATGTTTTAAATTATGATTTTATGATGGATTCTATGACGGTTTATCATATTATTGCATCAAAACATGGAGGAATGATCCTAAGAGCATTGCATCATCAATTAAAGGTATAATCATTTCAATTGAGCAGTCCCATTCAAGCATTTCAATTTAGCTCTATATTTCAATTCATCATTGTTGAAGGGTTGAGTCCCAACCTAGGGTTTGAATAAGGCAAACCACTATACAGCCCCCAAAACACTATTTTTTCTCTTGTGTGTAGAATCAAGTTCAACTACAAGAGTCTCACAAAGACCAAAGATTAGAAAGTTCTCAAAACTTGGACACAAAGATACTCTCCAAATTTCATTAGGAATCCTTTGGGAAAGGGCTAATTCTAGGACAAGGGCATCCTTGTCCCTCCAATTCAAACCTAAATTTGGTAGGAAGTAGGCACATGGTCTCAGGGTTTCAGATCCAATTCAATGCTCATAAATTCTCTAGTTGGACAAGGTCACCTAACCATCATTTTTTGTTACATTTCAACTCAAATTTTTGTGATAGGTTCCTCTTTGTACCCCCTTTCCAAATATGGGTTAGTTATGTGATTATAAGTTTTGCATTTGTCTATTTATGCTATCCATTACCATTTTTGTACCTTCTTGCCCTAACTCTCACATTCAATACACATCCTTTCAATTTCTCATTTTCAACTCAATAAAGGAGTATTGAATTCACCTTGTGCTCAACCCTTTCCTGATAAGTTTGAGGTTGATCCTATTGAATTCTTTTTTTGACTACATAAACTAGTGAACCCTATTTCCACCCATTACAAAACCAATTCAACAATAGTTCTCCAAGGCTGAGAACAACAAACAAGTGTCCAATATACTTATAAAATGTTGATGTAGTGCTTATGTAATAAATTTTACCCCCTTTCCCTATAATTCATAAATATTCTCAAAAGCTTCTTTTGTATATCCTAGATACTAAACGATTCACCTTAATAAATAGTTTTGAAATACCACCCTAGCATGTAATTCAATAAATGTGCATTTTTGTCAGATCGTAACAAACAAATAAAGAGGGCAATACAACATTAGATTTGAATTTAAAATTTAAAATCTTGGAGGTTAAATTTATGTGTAACACTAATCTACATTAGTCTCACACTAGCATATCTTGTTCAAGATGAAAAATAATATAATTTTAAAAATGAAGTAAACTGTAAAAATAAATAATAATAAAGTTAATGATAATCAATACATTAAAAACAACCTAATCACCCCCATCTAAAACCATAAAGAATTAACATATCAATGTAATTTTTTGCTGAAATGCCTATATTAGCATTTAAAAATTAGTGTTACACATAGTTACAAAAAAAAAGAGATGAAAAAAGTCACACCCCCAAAGTCCATATGGAGCATCAACCTAGATCAAAACAACATAAAACAAAAAGGCTACTAGATTCATAAAGCACATGTAGAAGGAGGAGGAGGGAGGTCCTAGTCATCTAGTTTGTCCCATACATCGACAACGTTTGAGGTGACCACAATCGATAGAGTTGCATAAATTGTAGTGAGGAAGACAAAGTGCTTGGAAGGATTCTCTAGTAGGACCATGCAACCAATCAAACAAACCTCTTTAGTGGAACCATTTGCTAAGCTATAGGGGGTGAATCATACAAGGTCAGCAAGGGACTTTGTGAAACAAATTGTGCATTGTGTGTCTTGCTTGTTGTGCAACAATGAACATGTTAGCTCAAAAGTCCTTTTCCTCACCTTTTTCTTTTTACTTAAGTGGTTTTTATTTGAATTCATGAAGCTTCCACATTCCATAATGATTTGATTTTGTTCCTTAGGATTCGACCGTGTAAATTTTTATTTATTCTTTATTACCTCGGTTCCAAAACTACTTCTCACATTTGGGTTATCAATGCTTTTAAACCCATGATAAACTCCAAGAAAACCACCAGACTCTTTGATCACATAAACACTAGGGTATTTGACAGGAAAAACATGCACATTAGTGGATAACACACACTCGGTAACTTTTGGGCTAGTAATAAATGGTGAACTCCTGTATAGTTTTTCAGCTCTCTACTAAATAAGTTTTATCAAGAGGGTTTAAGTACCCCTAGGGTTCACTCTCTTCAAATTATAAAGGGAATTACAAATCCTAAGTAACATTCAAGTAGAGGATATAATAGGTCTTGGAGCCCATTTTGGGCAAGTTTTATTGAGGCTAGTATAGTTAATGTGAATGAGAGGCTAATATTTGTGAAAGCAAAATAGTATAAAGGTTTATTAAGATGTAGACAAATTTGAAAGATGAAATAACCACACAAAAAGAAATTGTTTATGATCCTTCCAAAAACAATGAGGATCAATGCTAGTGGCCCTTCCAAAATGCTCCATTCAGTAAGTAATCAAATAGAGCATTATGACAATAAAGGTAAAAAGAAAATGATATTCTCAATTTAAGGGGAGACTAAGCAAAAACAAACCAAAACCAAAATACTCACAACAAACAAAGATGAAATGGAGGAAGGATCCCATGATCGTGCAAAGACACATATAGCCTTATGACCATTCCACTATTATGGTCATCTAAATTATATGCAAATGAACTCATGATTTTGAAAAGGAAGACCAAACTTATAGAAGCAAAGGGGCAACATGATGAATCCAAGTTAAAAGAAATTACAAAAATTAGTTTCATCATTGAAAGAGGAAACAAGTTGCTCAAAGAGGAAGTTGTAAACTTGAAAATACATATGGGATGCGGAGCTCCACGAGATTATCTACATATAATAAGTTGGAATTGTAGAGGTTACCCATGGAGGGGAGAACCCTGGGGCCCATAGTAGAAGGGAAATACATTATTATTCTTATAGAAATATATGAGCATGATGCTTGCAAAGTTCCATGTTTTGAAGGTGTAAAGTGGAAAATTGGGAACCTTAGCCAATTCGGCACTTGGGATAAAAAAGGTGGGAACTTTACTAAGGTTCAATTTTCACTTGGGGAAAAATTTACATTCAAAATAGGGGTTGAATCTACTAGATCCAATCTGAAAGGATGCAAGGACTGAATACTAAGTAGATTGGTTGAAATTGAAATGCAATTTACCCACTTTTGTAAGTTGATTAATTGAATTAAGACAAAGCACTGAAAATGAAGACAAAGTATGCGAAAAACAGTGAGCTACAGGTTCGAGATTCAGTCGTGCACCTAGATTTGAGAAGTTTGAGATGATTTGGAGTTGTGAAATCCGGCAAAAGTTGCAAGGACCATGTATCTGGACAGGGGCACCCTCCTATCGGTCCTTCAAACTTTTCATGCATCGAAAAGGGTTTTTCTGTCTCTGCAAATAAAACTTAATTCCACAAGTACAGTTGCGTACCTGTTTCCTGCACACAGGAAGAAATGGAAATGTGTTGGGAATAGGGATTTGTCTTCAGATCAAACACCGGTTTTGGAATTAACCAAGTGGTTGAAGTAATGTAAATGAAATGACTGAAAGTAGAAATGCTCCTCTTTGAGGGGATGTTGAATTGACTGAAAATAAAATGCTTATACCTCCTTGTCAAGTTTTTCTTGCGTCCACATGGAATTAGGGTTTCATGAAGTAGAATGTTGATCTCCTCTTCAATGCTTGAAATCTTGTCTCTATTGTTGCTACAAAGCTTGAAGGAAGATTGAAAATGCTCAATTGTTCTTGAATGCTTAATTGAATTTCATGATATGTCAAATGAGAGTGGAAATCCCTCTTATATACTTGTTAGTGGAATTAATGACTGATTTTTTGACTTGAGCCGACATAGGGGGGATTTTCTAACTCTAATTTGAGATGAGACAAAGGGAGAGACCCCAAGATAGGTCCCAAATAGGGGATCCCAAGTCACCGTGTCGTGGTCTTGCCCTATTTTGGGGCAGGATTAAGGTGCAGGCAAAGTGCTATGTTGAATTTCAATATATTTTTTATGTGCATGAGCATATTCAGGTCTCTGATCAGGCCGAGGGGTGCAAACACTAAGGTGAAGACCCAAATGCAGTCAAAAATTGCAAGGGGTGCAATTTTGGGATGGTAAAGAAGGTTATAATAAAATATCAATTTGGAATGAAGTACTTGAAATAGGTAAAGGGCATGGAGGGATCACAACCTCAATTAGATAATTGTGGGGTGGTATTGTAAAATTTTTAAAAGAGGATCTAAATAAATAGTTTATATGGTTGAAAATAGCAGACAATGAGGTCACACTTTGGTTGGCTATGTGCTACTTTGCCCCAAAAAACTCAAGGTTCTACCAAAAGAGAAATCTTAATAATAAAGACCCATATGCATCATTAAGAAAGATAAATACATCTTTATCACCTTAGGAGAGATTGTTCTATTAAGCGATTTTAATTCAAGGATGACCAACAATAAATCTATACAGTTGGACAACAAAATAGGAGACAACATTCCTTTATGGAAAGAGGAAAATGAGGATCAACTTTGGGAAAGGGCTTCTCAACATGGGAAGGGGAATGTGTCTCATTTTGGAATAAAGATTCTAGGTACATGTAGCTTGTACAGTTTGGTTATTTGTAACAATATGAAAAGTTGGCCAAGATCTAGGGTATTACCTATAAAACATACAATGGGAAAAGTGTTACAATGAATTATGTTTTATGCTCTCATGATTCTATTTTTAGACTACTAGATTTCAGGATTGGGAGTTGCCCTTCAAAACTAAAATCTAATCACTTGCTACTCCTTGTTAAGTTTAGCTAACACACTAACAATTGTAAAAAATAAGAGAACCAACACTTGCATGAGAAAGATCACCCACAAAGAAAAAACATTGTGAATCAAGAAAATCAAGACCTGTTTGTTGTTGGATTGGATTAACATTGTCAAACAACAAAAACTGAGATCTCGTGCAAGGAAAGTGTAGTGTCGTAAATTGTACACCCTTGCTAGGGTGGTACAATTTCACACTTAGGTTAGCACCCACCTTAGTGTGTCTTGCATCTTGCATTTCTAATTTTACTTTAAGCATTTAATTAATTAATTTAATTAGATCTAAAGTCATGTTTCATCACTTTACATGTTATAAAGTTGGGCCATTTACCCTAAGCGTGCCTCTTTTCACTTTATTCCTTCAATAAATCATTCAATCATAAACCCTAATTATGTCTTGTTTCGACCTTTAAGGCCCAATTTTGCATGTCAAAACACTTCTAAATTAGCTGTAACTTTGGGATTTGCTCTAATA
The DNA here is from genome assembly GCF_030272615.1 of Cryptomeria japonica. Classification (NCBI taxonomy): domain Eukaryota; kingdom Viridiplantae; phylum Streptophyta; class Pinopsida; order Cupressales; family Cupressaceae; genus Cryptomeria; species Cryptomeria japonica. Next base: position 100,130,039 of record NC_081414.1, read on the forward strand.
TCATCATATCTAATGACCCTGAAAATTTGGTGAAAAGTTAGCCAAACCGTGGTGGGAATGCACATGGTCCTCGACTTTTTTCTCGAAATTTCGGGAGCATAATTTTATGATATTGTAGCATCGGAATTAGGAATCATCAAAACAAATAGATCAAAACACTAGACATGATAACTCAATCATGAGAGCACTCATTGCAAATGAACCTAATCCTAAGCACACTCAATAGAGATATGAAAACAAAGCATTCAAAATGAAAGATTATGCAAACCAAATGCAGAATTGAATGCTCCTTCCATGCGGCTCCATTGTTCTTCTTTCCTCTTCAATGGATTTGTGGATCTCACTTACAAGTGCACATACAATTGAAAGCAAGATTGATAAAAAGCTGAAGAGTACTAGAAGCGTAAGTTCGATAGTTTGATTAAGGATTCGGGTTTGATTGAAGAAAAAATCATCCAATTTATAGAGAAATTGGAGAAATGAGCAAATTAGCATGATAGTGATTCGAATAGAAATTCAAATCAATAATAGCAAAATTATGGCATATCTATGACAAATTGCTATGCAAGGCTTATGACAATTCATGACAAATTTCTATGTCAAGAATTTATGACATTTTATGACAAATTCTATGACAAATTTCTATGTCAAGAATTTATGACAATTTATGACAAATTCTATGACAAATTTCTATGTCATTGCCATAAATTTAGGAAAGAAATAGGAGGAAATTGAAATTGGAATTTAGGAAATTAGAAATTAGTGAATTAATCAATAATTTTTCATTTATTAATTAATTCACTCACAAAGAGGAATAATTAGCCAATTAAATGAATATTTAATTGTAATGAGAAAACTTAGGATAAATAAGTAATTTATTAATCCTAAAGGAAGAAATGATGCACAAGGGTAAATGATTAAATCATGAAACCCTAGAAGGTGAATTAGCAATGCGAGGATGACAATTAGGTCCTGATTGAAGATAATTAATGTCGATCATGATTTTGAATTGATAAATGACCAATGCGATAAACGATTTAATTGAGAAATGCGCCAATTGACAAGGAACAATGACAAATTGATCCAAATTGACATAATTGAGACTGACAACGATTGATGACAAATCGGTCGCAAAATGACAAGATTGACAAAAGGACAAGAATCGATGACAAAATAGATTGCAAGACGACAAGATTGAAAATGACCACGATCGATGACAAATCGATCGCAAAATGACAAGATTGCACATGACAGCGATTGATGACAAATCAATCGTAAAACGACAAGACTGATAAACCGATCGCCAGATGATAAGATTGAAAAGAGGACAAAACCCTAATTAGGATTGACGATGTCCAAAATGATGACAAATGAATACGCACATTGATGCGACAGGATAAAATCGATCAAAATCATGACTGGATAATGTTGTCAACAAGACCAAATTTGAGGACGAGATGATTGAAGAATGTAGAGGAATGACTCGATGTTCGCAAATGATAAAGACCAAGTGCGAATCATAGGAGAAATGTTAATGCGACGCAAAAACCTAAAATGAGGCAATGCGCAAATGTTAAAGTATGACCTTGCAAGCGTTGACCATTTTCAGGTGTCTACATTTTGCCCCTCTTTGAGACAATGCGATTTTAAGCGTTGTTTCAAAGAACAATAATGAAAATGCCCCAAACAATAATAATGACATATGCATGCCCCCTCGAGGAATTGGCCGGAAACATGTGGAAAAGAGGCCAATTGATCGATAAGAATGATAGGATTGAACAAACTGACAATCGGAGATTGGATGCATGAAGGACAAGCAATTTAAGGTGCACAAGACCGCGACCAACATAAGATGGAGAGGACGCACGTCCATCTATGCAATGACAAAGAGCTATAAATGAGACCAAGAGGGTGAAAATGACTCATTTGCACTAGCTAAAGAGGAGGATTTGTTGCTCTGGACAAGGAGACTTGCAGACAGATGGCGAACATTCCAACAGCGGATCACCTTGGGGAACATGTACGCACATTCAGACGACCGGAGGACGCAGGAGCAGCGGTATGTATCTCAAAAACCCATGTTTTGAATTTCATGAATTTTAATGGCTTACGGGACATTGCGGGGCCCACAGAGGATGCAAAAACGGACATCTGCGCTTGTGTAGGAAGACACAAGCGCAGGTCACCTGACACAGGCGCAGGTTACAAGACACATGCGCAAGTGTGCATAAATGACCCAATTTTGATTCAAAACTGCATGCAAATGACCTGAAAAGGGGGGACAAGGGTGGGATAGGTCAATGTAGATGAAAAACACCCTGATTTGACATGAAAATGAGGAAATGCAACCCGTAGGAGCAAACCCTAAAACTGACAAAATGATGCCCCGATTGTGATGCAAAGTCGACAGTATCCATTGATCACGCGGGAGAATCGACCTGACTGTTTCATGCTACGACACAGACTCAGGAGTACAGAGAGAGACACATTAGCTAGACTAGGGATATATTACATCACATACATGCCTGAGATTAGGGCAAACACAAGATTGCTTACCACATTGGCAGAGCGATGGCACTCGGAGACCTCCTCATTCCATTTGGGGACTAGCGAGGCGACGGTGACTCTAGAGGATGTATGGCGCATCCTCCACATTCCGATACATGGGTAAATGATAGAGTATGACCCAGTGACAGGGAGAGACACGTTATGCAGACTGTTTGAGTGTGACGTAGATGATCTGGACATTGTCGAGAGGGAGATTCGCTGGGAGACTATGGCTGCCGAGTATGACCGACGATATGTGGTGATAGCAGTTGTGATAGCATGTCTTCTAGCAGGAGATAGACGAGGACATGGATTCCCTATTGGCTGGGGAAGGGTGCTAGAGCGGATGGCGACAGAGGGGATAGTGTACGCATGGGGACCATGTGTACTAGCTATGTTGTATTTCCAGCTGCATCAGATAGCGTATCAGGGAGTTCAGACTCTGAGCTGTGGAGTTACATTGCTCCAAGTATGGGCATTTGAGCATATTGCCATATGTCGACCGATTACAGATAGACAGGTTGTACCACACCGACCATATGTGTATAGCTATGGTGGAGCACTGAGACAGGGTCCGTTTGGATACATATTATACTGGCGACATGAGCTGGACAGACTGACAGAGTTCATATGGAGGCCATATCGAGATTGCCCCGGATGGTCAGATGATCATGATGAGTTACCATATTGTAGACAGAAGAGGTACCTGATTGGGCGACCAGTGAATCGCCAGAGAGTGATTGAGCTGTACCTGCCCGAGAGGGTCAGACGACAGTTTGGAGAGACACAGGATGTACCTTGGAGGACTGCATGCTTTGCCCGATCTCACCGAGAGACGAGTCAGTGGGGTAGTATGATTCAGCCACACATAGCATATGCCAACTTTGCACAGTTACAGCAGAGACAGTGGGATTGGATGTCAGATGTGGTAGATGCTGGGACTACAAAGGAGTATGAGACATGGTTTGCACGACGACGACCAGTGCCTTTGACTGATCCGGACATTCCAGTACCAAGGAGACAGGAGGACTTCCCACTCACAGGAGAGGAGGGAGATGATGAGGACGAGGAGGATGACAAGGGTGATGAGGATGAGGAGGATGGGGATGAGGACAGAGCTGATGGGGGTGATAAGGAGGATGAGGGAGATGATGGTGGAGAAGATGATGATGAGCCAGACGCAACGGATCAGGAGACTTTGCAGGATATTCCCATAGAGCTGGAGACAGCTAGGACAGAGGAGATGGATACGTGCAGGGCTACCATAGTGAGCCAGCAGGATTACATTGCGACATTGGAGAGACAGAATGCCATCTTGAGGACAGAACGAGATACAGCAATAGCTCAGGCACAGCGAGAGGGACAGAGAGTCACTAAGTTCATTGGGTCGATTAGGGATGCCAGTGCATGGGAGATGGCACAGATGCTGGTAGAGACCGGCGAGGAGAGACTGTATTGGAGGACACTATATGAGAGTGCAGTTCCACCGGAGCGGAGAGCACCTTCATATCGGGCACGATCGAGGACAGAGAGCAGGTCACGCTCTCGGAGGTCATTGAGCAGCATGGGGGTGAGTGGACCTATGAGACCACCACAGCCAGGACCAGGAGGGACATCATCTGCGAGACATGGCAGGGATGAGCAGGACAGAGGGAGCACCCAGTGACAGAGGCACATGCTCCTTATGACAGACAGTGGACATTATGTAGTTTAACATTTTGTAGTCAGCCTGCGGGCCATACTTAGGACAGACAGTCTGATTTTGTACTCCGACATTATTATGATATGTGATATGATATGCAACGATATGATGGATGCAATATGTTATGACTTATGTTTTTTTGCATGTATGGATGACTTATGCACTGGTTTATGAACATGTATGGATGCATTTTTATGTATTTTGGATGTATTTATGAAATGAAAGGGATCAAATGCTTGATGTAATGCTTGATGCAAATGCAAATGTACTAACCAAATGGATGCAGGATGCAGTATATGTGTTTGAATATCGGAGCACTAGACCGAACTGACTATCCGACCAGACGGAAGAAGTGTTAGTAAGAAATGAGATAGAAGACAGTTAGAGATGATGAAAACTTGCTTTCAGTAATGCACTTTGTAGGTGAGAACCTTTATTTTTATGTAGCAAAATGGATGCGTAGCATCATGGCATTGAAGGCCAGAGCTGAAATGCAACCCGATTTGCGAAAGACAGACACAGCATAGACAAATGACAATCACAATCAAAGAAAGAAAAGGATCATGAACCATCCCGGTCACTCTAAATCACTCAGTGACATCATCGAGCAACATAGGAACATGATCGAAGCCAAAGATAAATCAATAAAAAGATAAGATGCACAAAGTCAAGCAAACCAAACAAACATCTTGATCTTCATTGTCAAAAGTTGAACGGACTGATAGGACGATCATGTTGTCTGGTTTCAGGACATGTGGTACCCCGTCTAAGACAGGACACAGTCTGGTTTCGAGTATACCACATCCTGTATAAGACCCATGATAGTAGAAACAAGGACAAATGATACTGATGTTGATTCGATTGATAAGACAATTTTGATCAGTTTGAATGTTTGATTTGATTGAAAAGGTTCATCTATTAATGCATGATTTCATTAAAGTACAACGTTGGATTGATTGCGAGTGTCATTGGATGAATGCTCAGTGGTTTGTCGATGCATAAAGGGAATACTTTATTGCAAAATGCGTGTTTTTGTGAATTTTATAATTTTTTTGTTCTTTTTTCAAGACTTTATTTGATTTTTGTGGATTATTTCAGGACATTATTCAATTTTTAAACTTTTTTCAGGACATTTTTTGTTTTTTATGATATTTTTCAGGACATTATTTGATTTTTATGAATTATTTCAGGACATTATTCGATTTTTTTGGATTTTTTTTTCAGGACATTTTGAAATTTTTATGATCGTTTTTCAGGACTTTATTTGATTTTAAACGCTCCAGTGATTGATCATGACGAGGGAAAAGCACCCAATGCACACTTAAAAGACACATAAACCAGGACCAAAACATATGTACAAGACACTGGAGTAAGCAAGAAAGTGATGTTGACCAATAACAGGCCTGGAATAAAACATTGGGTTGAGACAAAGATAGGCATGATAACTGGCCGAGAGAAAGCATGGCTAGAAGTCATGATAGATGACGGAGCAATAATCTCATTACTCATGGCGCCTGATTGCTAGGTTTTCACCATGGTACTTGCCCAAAGCGCCTGTTTGCCAGGTTTTCACTAGAGGGCGAATCATTTTTTTGCTCTTTACTTTTTTCTCTTTTTTGCTTTTTTCATTTTTTTTTTGTATTTTTTCAGGATCATATTTGGAGAAAATATCTGACAGAAAACTATGCCCAGTACTTGCAAAGATGCATGCTATTAATAGGATCAGACAGAGGTTCACCTTTTGGAGTCGCAAGCTGATATGCCCCCGAGCCATAGGCTGCAGTTACTATGAAAGGCCCAACCCAATTAGGTTCAAACTTGCCCTTGACGATGTCAGTAGACTGTGCATTCTTGGGATTTGCGTTTAAAACTAGGTCTCCCACTTCGAAGTGTCGCCCTTTGACCTTCTTATTATAAGAGCGACGGAGACGGTTTTGGTATGCTTGCAAATGTGTCAGAGCTGTCTGACGCTTCTCATCTAACATCTCAAGCTGATGCAGCCGAGAGACTCTGTGTGTCTCATCATCAATCAGGTGTTGCAAAGAAACTCGCAAGGAAGGAATCTCCACTTCTAAGGGTAAAATGGCTTCCGCACCATACACCAAAGAATAAGGTGTTGCACCAGTAGGTGTGCGGATAGAAGTACGATAGGCCCATAGTGCTGGATTTAGCTGTACGTGCCAATCTTGACCAGCGTCATTGACAACTTTCTTCAGGATCTTGATAATGGTTTTATTTGATGCTTCAGCTTGACCGTTACCCTGTGGATAGTATGGGCTAGAAAAACGGTGTTGAATATGAAATTTTTCACAAAGCTCTTTAACATCTTTATTCTTGAAGGGTCGACCATTATCTGTGACTATGGCAAGGGGAACCCCATATCTGCATATGATATAATTTAGCAAGAATTTTGAAATTTGGACACCAGTGATATAGGTCATGGGGATGGCTTCAATCCATTTTGTAAAATATTCTATAGCTGTAATAATTAACTTGTGTCCATTTGCAGATGTTGGGTGAATCTTGCCAATAAGATCCAATCCCCACTGGGAAAAGGGCCATGGAGATATAACAAAATGAAGCTCTTGAGCTGGTGCATGAATATAATCTCCATGAATCTGACACTTGTAGCACTTTTTAACAAAATCATGAACATCTTTTTCCAAAGTGGGCCAATAATACCCAGCACGAATCAACTTTTTGGCCAAGCTTAGACCATTGAAATGGCACCCACATATACCATCGTGAACCTCGTGTAAAGCCGTTTGTGCTTCGTCAGAATCCAAACACCTGAGGAGGGTATGGTCAAAAGAACGGCGGTAAAGGGTGTCAGCGATGATGACATATTTAGCTACTTGTCGGATAAAGGCTCGGCGTTGGTTAGCAGAAAGGTTTGGTGGTAAGGTTTGGGATTTCAAATACTGATATATGTCATTGTACCACGGGGAGTTGGGACCAACAAGAACGCACATCACATCAGCTGTCGAAATGTCAAAAGAAGGGACCAGCAATTGTTCAACCAAGAATTCACACTTGTCCATATTATGAGGCATATTTATCATGGAAGCAATCATAGCCATTGCATCTGCTGACTTGTTTTGCATTCTTGGCACTTGACTGAAATGGATAGCTGTGAATTTGGTCTTGAAGAAATCTACCATGTTCTTATAAGGAATAAGCTTTTCATCCTTTGTTTCGTAGTCATCATTGACTTGTCGGATGACTAGTTGAGAATCTCCATAGACTTGCAAATGCTTGATGTTCCAGTGGACTGCTACTCGGAGTCCTTTGACCAGTGCTTCATATTCGGCAATGTTATTGGTACAGTGGAAAGTTATTCTGTAGGACTTTGGAATAGCGTCACCTTGAGGGGTGACAAACAAGATGCCTGCTCCGGACCCAAACTTAGTATGGGACCCGTCAAAATATAATTTCCATTCATTAGAAGATGTGAAAGCAAAGACTGATTTATCTGGAAAATCGGTCAACATGGGATGATCGTTAGAAATAGGAGCGTCTGCAAGTTGATCTGCTATGACTTGTCCTTTGATCGCCTTTCGCTCCGTATACACAATATCAAATTCACTGAGGATCATGACCCACTTTGCTAGGCGACTTGTCAAAGCTGCTCGACTTAGCAAATACTTTAAGGGATCAATTTTTGCAACCAACAATGTTTGGTGGCTTAACATATAATGTCAGAGCTTTTGTGTCGCAAACACCACTGCTAAGCATGCCCTTTCAATAGTTGAATAATTTAGCTCATAGCCTACCAGTGTCCGGCTGATATAGTAAATAGCTCTTTCTTTGCCATTCTCATCTTGTTGAGCCAAGAGAACTCCTAATGCTGTGTCAGTTGCAGAGATATACAGTAAAAACGGCTTTCCTTCGATAGGAGGCATTAGAATAGGCGGTGACAGCAAATAGTCTTTTAGAGCTTGAAAGGCTGATTAGCATTGCTCAGTCCATTTAAAAGCGACACCTTTGTGCAATAGATGCTGGAATGGATGACATTTGTCAGCCAACTAAGCTATGAAGCGACGGATTGACTGGAGCTTTCCTTGCAAACTCCGTAATTGTCCGAGGTTGGAAGGTGGAGGCATATCCATTATTGCTTTGACCTTTGCAGGGTCGACCTCAATGCCTCGGTGGGAAACAATGTATCCGAGAAATTTTCCAGCTGTAACACCAAAGACACACTTTTTTGGATTGAGCCTGAGTTTGTAGGTCTCCATTCTGTCAAAGATTGGGCCCAAGATGGCTAGATGACTATCTCTGGTGACAAATTTGCACAACAAGTCATCAACATAATCCTCCATCAAAGTATGCATGAAATCATGAAAAATTGTCGTCATTGCTCTTTGATATGTTGCACCGGCATTTTTGAGACCGAAGGGCATCACATTCCAACAATAGGTGCCCCAAGCACAGGTGAATGTGGTCTTATGCTGATCTTCAGGTGCAATGCGGATTTGATTGTAGCCGGAGAAACCATCCATTAGTGAAAGCATCTCATATCCAGCCATCATGTCCACTATGATGTCTATGTTTGGTAATGGAAAATCATCCTTAGGGCATGCTTTATTCAGGTCCCTAAAATCTGTGCAGATGCGGATGCCCCCAATTACTTTGCTAACTGGTACTAGATTTGAAATCCAGTCTGCATAATCAATGGGTCTGATGAAGCCCACATCTAGTAATTTTTTCAATTCCACTTTGACCAAAAGAGCCACTTGAGGATGCATCTTTCTAAGTTTTTGTTTGACGGGCTTAGCACCTGCTTTCAATGGCAAATGATGAAGGACTAACTCTGGATCGAGGCCAGGCATATCTGTATAAGACCACGCAAAGCTGATCTTCTTCTCCAGAAAGAAATTGATAAAATCTATTTTCTCTTGTTTTGACAAGGAGGCAGCAAAGTGAATGACCTTAGGGTTATCAGGTGTTCCCAGATTGATTTCCTCGGTCATCTCCACCAGCAATGTTGATTTGTCCTGAATTGATAGGGGTACGTCCACTCTTCCACCTTTGGGCGCCTCAGAAAGGTTTTTACCCACAAGTACGTCTTTTATTTTTACTTTTGTACGATCAGAGAGTGCCTTACGGTTTTCACTCAAAGATCTATTCTTTTGATTTTTTTCTGTTTCTTTTTCTTTTTCATGACTGGAAGAGGGAGTTGACTCCCCAAAATATGCTGTGGAGTCTAAGTCGATAACAAAGCCTGCCTTATGATCGCCCTGTGGTATGCCTTCCCGTAATCCCAGGAATTCTGCAATTGCCTCATCATTTTGAAAATAGTCCAATGTGAGCGATTCTTGTTGGTCAGATTGGATAAGTTGGGGATATATGAGGGGCATGTCATCATCAGTTGTAAGGATAGAGAAGGCTGATATGGTGAAAATGTGAACGTCCGTGGTGTCACTATCCGAACTGCTTGTATCGGATTCGGAGCTTGGATCCCAAAATGATTCTATCCAAGCATGAGGACATGTTTTAGGAAGATGAGTTATTTCATGTTTATCCTCCATAGGCAAGTTATCAGGGTCAATGAAGATATTGTCAAGGGCATAGGAGCTGGATGAAAAAGAACTCCACTCCCATTCATTAGAATCAGTCTCGGGTCGAGTATCCTCAGGTGTTATTTCATCGTCTGAGTCACGCCCTTTTCGACACGTGGACCTTTTGGTAGATGTGGATCCAATTCGTAACGGTACAAAACCTAACCCTAAAGTTGGGGGTCGCCTCGTGGGTATGACAGGTTCTAGCCTTCCATTGTTGTTCAGGCCTAAGCCACTGCAGCCATCATATCCTTTCTTTTGCAGCATAGTAAATCCTTTGCCATATAATTCCACTGGCAGCTTGACAGGTGGGGCTTCAGTTGGATCTTTATAGAGCTAATCTATGACACCATCATCTATAGTTTCTTTGTCAAGTTCTCCCCATCTTGCAAATGTAGTGGGAGGCTGATATTGAATAATGACCTTGGGCTCCTTTTGCAATAAATGCGGTTTTCCATATGATTTTGGAGACATCGGCAAATTCCCAATGAGGAATGTTTGGTCCATTGAATATTCTCCACACCCTTGATCTTGTATCTTCATTTTTCCTTTGACAGCATCTAACAATGCATTGGGATCCACATAACTGTCTGATTTGGCCTCTCTATTGACTGGGACCTGCTGCTGAGGAGTATCCTTTAGGGTAGCACAGAACTGGAATGGATTAGGATCTCCAGGAATGGTTATCTCAGTTCCGTTGTAAGGATATTTTAGACATTGATGATAAGTGGATGGAACTGCTTTCATGGCATGGATCCATGGATGGCCAAGGATCATATTATAAGGGAGATCAAGGTCTAGGACTTGTAGGAAAGTGTTTTCCATCACTGGACCAACTCTGATAGGCAATGCAATTATCCCTTTGGATGGGCGTTCAACATCATCATATGCTTTAATTGTTATCCTTTTGGAAGCATCAATGTCATTTTCTGTATATCCAAGGCCAATGACCACTCTTAAGGTGCAGATATTAAGGCCCACTCCGCCATCTATTAAGACTCGCCGGATTTTGCAATTGTGGACAAAGACTTCTAGGTGCAAAGGGTCATTATGGGGAAGCTTGTCAGGTGAGATATCACTATCGGAAAATGCGACACTTTGGGAAATGGCTAAATGTCCAATCCGTGCTTGAAATTGGTCAACATCAATATCTGTTGGGACAGTGGACTCAGTCAAAGCTTTATCTAGAACTGCACGATGCATGGGAGACATTTTCAACAACTCTAGAATGGATATTTGTGCAGGTGTTTTTCCTAGATGATCCAAAAGATTATACTGACTTGCAGGAACTGGTTTGGGAGGAGCTACTGGAGCTCCTTTCACGACTATTTTGGATCGACAAGTGGTGACCGCACAAGAAGGATCTTGTCCTTTTATTCGCAAGGTGGAAACATACTCATTTGACGCATGAAAACAATTAATAACATTGTGATAACCGGTATTTGCATAATTGGCCGTTTGAGCAGAATTGGAAGAAGACGCTTTACCCTTGTCATGATCAAGCAAAGGAGTTTTGAAAATAGTATGATCAGTGTTAGAGGTCGGATGGGGTGGATCTACCTCAATTACTCCTTGCTCCAGTAAATCTTGAATCATATGTTTTAGTTGAAAACATGAAGCAGTTTTATGTCCTTTGGACCGATGATACTCACAGTACGCATTATCATTCCACCAATGTGGTTTTACCGCTGGTTCTGCCTTAATATCTGGTAGCTTGATAAATTTCGCTTGTATTAATTGCTTCATTACTGATTCGATAGGCTCTCCCAATGGTGAAAACTGTCGAGGAGGCCCATCCCGCGATCGGAAGGGTTTGCGTTGTTGATTTTGTTGTTGGCTTTGTTGTTGATTATATTGTTGAGCATGTTGTTGATATTGTAGCTGTTGAGCATGAGGTTGATATTGCAACTATTGAGCATGTTGTTGATACTGTGACTGTTGAGCATGCGGTTGATACTGCGGCTATTGAGTAACATTGTTCCTGGGTGCTTGATTTTGTTCCATAGTCAACATATTAGGAACACTCAACTTCTTGATTGTGAATGGGGGTTGATTTGCATTCACCGCTCTCGCATCAACAACACCATCATTAGTGACATTCTTGTTCTTATACCAAAATCTATTTCTATCCCCTGAATAATTTGTGTTGTCATTGTCCTTATTGAGCTTGATAATTCCTTTAGCTACAAGAGCTGTTTCAATATTCATTCCTTTCTTAATGAGTTTTTCTATAGTACTAGGACTTTTCAATTTTAGCTCATACATCATTTCTGGGACCAGATTTTGGATAAACAGATTCACTTGCTGTTCTTCAGGTATATCGAGAGAAGAACGACTATACAAGCTTCGCCATCGTTGCAAAAAGATCGCTAATGGTTCACCTTGCTTTTGTTTGGTATTGCATAAATCCGACATAGTCACATCACTGTCGATGTTGAACGCGAAATGAGATATAAACTTTTGCGCCAATTCTGACCAAGTCTTTATATTTCCTGGCAGATGTGAATACCAATCCATAGCTTGTCCAGTAAGACTTCGTGCAAATAATCGCATTAAATATGTCTCCTCATAGCTTACTTCCATGCATGCCGCGTAAAATGCTCGAATATGATCTTTTGGATTGCCATTCCCTCTATATTTCTCAAAGTTGGGTGCCTCAAAATGCTTAGGGAATGGAGGCATGTATACACTCTTGTCAAATGGATTAGGACATAAATCTTGATCTGTATACAACTTCTTTGTTCCTTTAGTTTCTAATGCATCAACTTTTCGTTGCAACTTCTCAAGTTGTTGCGCAATTGTATCAGATTGTAGAGGTCCATCATTAATCCCAGTTGGTATTCTTTGTTGATATATCACATTTCCGATCGGTTGTTGATACTCTGCAATGGTCGTTTTTGGTGTCTCCTGCATATAAAGTTCTTGGTACATCTCTTGTTGTTGTGGTTGTGCTATGTCTTGATATCGACCTTGTTGTTGTGCTTCTTGGAGCCTAGGTTGATATTGCAATTGAGTAGGCTGTTGATATTGCATAGGCACCAATTGCGGTTGTGAAGTAGGATAACTTGCTTGCCTTGGCACATATTGTGGCACATGTTGTTGGTGCTGACGAATTGGAATTTGTTGACTTTGTGCCAATTGTTGTCGCGGTGTATATCCCATCATTTGTAAAAAACTTTGTTTAGATGGTTTTCGTTGCTTCTCCTTAGGATGGGGTATAGCACTTGCATTAACTTGTTGTGTTGTTTGTCCAATCCATTGTGATGGTTGCAAGTTTGCGTTAACTTGTAATGGTGCCAAAGGCGCTGCAATTTCTTGTCGAATGTGATATTGTTGTTGTTGCACATCGTTTGTTTGCACATTCTATCGTACCTTTTGCGTATTACTCAATTGTTGCAACAATTGCTGGTGATGCACACCACTACCCGTAGCTCTTTGTGTAGCCATTATCAAAGGATCTGTCGCAATAGTGTTTGACAAAGATACATAAGAACTTTGTTGCATCGTGGAATTGCTTTGAACATTATTGACATTAGGCATTCCAGTTGTGAAACTTTCTTGTATCTTAGATGTTGATCCAATTTTATGCATGTGAGGAACCACTTCTTGTTGAGGAACCATTGTCGATATTTGCTTAGTCTTCATTTGATCTTGTATTATAGGCGATGTATTGAATAATGGATTATTTATCGTCTCAAACGGTGACTTTTGAGGAATAGTCACTGTCAATTCCTTTAAAGCATGTTTACTCATCAAGGTAGGTTGAAGTTCTTGTTGCACATTTTCTTCATTTGGATGTGAAGAAAAACTTAACAGCTCACTACCTTGTTGTGTTTGCACATTAATTGGTTCATTTAAGGAAGCCACATTACTCATCATGTGAAGATACTTTTGTGGACACATTTTAAAGACTTTGTTCAGGAACTTATCCATCTTTTTTGTTACCTTTGGATCTTGAAGGAACATGTCGACATCATCAGAAGCATCAGAATCAAATGAAGAATCTGGTTGGACATTTGGATTCGTTTCTTGTTGAATGCCTTGGTCTGAACCAAATCCTTGTGAAAGAGTTTGGTCTTCATACAATGTTTGAGTTTGAATGTCATGTTGCAAATTTGGTTGATCCCAATTAAAAGGTGCACTTCCTCTTGGAGTTGGTGGAACACTCCCATGTCCTAGTTTCATGGGTACAAATACTGGTTCATATAATGGAGGTGGTCCAAGTTGAACCGTTCCATATGGTGGTAGAGATGTGTTTAATGAACCTTCAACTTGCACTGTTTGACTAGTTTGAAACTGCGAATTTACTATGTTATCCATGGATTGATACATTGGTTCACTCATCTTCTTAGATCTTGATCTTGTCTCAATAGGCATGTCACTTATGCAAATGCAATGTTTTTGGAATATTTTTGAAGACAATATATGATATGTAACTAAATGCAAACTAAATAGATGAAAATGCAATCTATGTTTTTGGTTGTTTTTGAAGATTTTGACAAACTTATGAATGCCAATCTAAAAAGAGACCCTTAGGAAATTGAAATGATGTCTAGACCTCAAAGGAAAAAAGGACTTAATGGACAAAGGACAAAATGACAATGTCTCCCCTATATGCTTGGATACTAAGCTAGGTTTGACGAGATGATATTGATGACAAAAAAGGACAAAAGACTTGATAAGGTCTAGACTTCTTAACAATGACTTAGGGTTTATCAAAGATTTGGATTTCTCAAGTATGACAAGACCTAGGTTTGACACTATATGCAAAAGGACAATCAATATGCAAATGATCTTAATATGATATGACAATGACTTAGGCTTAATGAAGAGACTTGGGATATGCAAATGCAAATGTATGACAATGTCAACCTAAGATGAAACCTAAGGTTTAATTATGAAATGATATTACTCTTATGCAAGAGGACATATGCAAATGGATGAATTTTATTGATATGCAAAAGAAGTATGACTTAGGTGAAACCTAACCTTGATACTTGATAATGACTTTAAAAAATGCAACCTAGGATGAACCTAAATGTAAGTGACATAAGAGTTGAGGCAAGTTTTTGAACAATGTTGGATAACCATGCTTTAGGAATATGATCTTTGAATCTTGTTGAATTTTTGTTGGATGAATATCTTTTGTGCTTAATCTTATGTTAGATCAATTTGTTTTGCTTTTGAAATGGGATAACATTCAACTTTTGACAATCAAAGAATACAAGATGTTACAACTTAGACTCAAGACAATCATGCTCATTTCCACATTCCTTAGGGTAGGCAAAGACATTAGGTACTTGAGAGGTAGACTCATTATGGGATTCAAGGAGAATACATAGATGCTTGACCCCACAGGCTCCCCTCCACGGCACTCACTTCTCAGGGAAGCCAAGCATCAGTCCCCATGGAAATCTCCCCATGGCGAACTTAGTATCTCTTCCAAGTATGCGAATTTGTCCTTCTCAAGCAACTAGAAGGGTTTTTGGCCTCTAAAAACAAGGTATGTAGTAAGGATTTCTGTTAAGCATTACTCCTTGATGTCACGCAAGCGTGATTGAGACATTAATCCCATCAAGATACCAAACAAATGTAGTCGCGCAAGCACGATTTAGACCAAGAGGCCCTACTTAGATGTTGATATGAGAAAGAGTTCAAGGGTCATCACTTCCCAAGTAACTGCAATTCCCACGTAACACTTCCTTCAAAGCTTTTGCCCATCAGGTATTTTTTTATAGTGAGTTAGAATGCCAAGGAATTCTAGCCGTACTCACTTTGGGTCGTTCCCTTCTCACGATTATCACTTGCTTGCAAAAGCAAAGTGGTCGGGAAGGCAGGCCCTCTAATGGAGACACTCAATCAACAACACAAGCATGGTATCGAAGATCTGGATTTCTGATCACCCTAAGAAGGATGAGAGCATACTCTCCTACTCCAATGTCATACTTAACAATCAAAGCAAACAAGTGTTCATTCCCACCTATTTATAAATCACTAAGTGCCTAATTAAAAATCTCAAACACACAGTTTGGTTGTTTCTCCAAGGCAACCTGCAAAACCCAAGTTAGAGGTTTGATTTGTTGTCTTTGACCATCGATTCTCCATAACACATGTTAGTAGTTTGATTTTTAGTCTTTGTCATGCGTATGCCAAGATCCTGCACCAATAATTAGTACCAAAATCCAAAGCACAGAAAATAGAAAGCAAAAGCACCAAAAATTTCAAGTAAAAACTGCATTTTTCACCTCTGTTCTGGACTTTACACAAGCGCAGAACTCATGACACAGGCACAAGATGTCTGACACAAGCACAGAATGTTGCATACACAGGTGCAAGATGCATGACATAGGTGCAAGATGCTTCACACAAGCACAGAAGTCTCCAGAATACCCTGCACGGCCCTGTTTTTGAGTTTTTGACCTGTAAAATCAACTTAGAAGCACTCCAAAACACAGTAAAGGGGTTAGAAGGTTAGTATTTCACGTCGGGTTCACCAATTTATGTAGCATCGGAATTAGGAATCATCACAACAAATAGATCAAAACACTAGACATGATAACTCAATCATGAGAGCACTCATTGCAAATGAACCTAATCCTAAGCACACTCAATAGAGATATGAAAACAAAGCATTCAAAATGAAAGATTATGCAAACCAAATGCAGAATTGAATGCTCCTTCCATGCGGCTCCATTGTTCTTCTTTCCTCTTCAATGGATTTGTGGATCTCACCTACAAGTGCACATACAATTGAAAGCAAGATTGATGAAAAGCTCAAGAGTACTAGAAGCGTAAGTTCGATAGTTTGATTAAGGATTCAGGTATGATTGAAGAAAAAATCATCCAATTTATAGAGAAATTGGAGAAATGAGCAAATTAGCATGATAGTGATTCGAATAGAAATTCAAATCAATAATAGCAAAATTATGGCATATCTATGACAAATTGCTATGCAAGGCTTATGACAATTCATGACAAATTTCTATGTCAAGAATTTATGACATTTTATGACAAATTCTATGACAAATTTCTATGTCAAGAATTTATGACAATTTATGACAAATTCTATGACAAATTTCTATGTCATTGCCATAAATTTAGGAAAGAAATAGGAGGAAATTGAAATTGGAATTTAGGAAATTAGAAATTAGTGAATTAATCAATAATTTTTCATTTATTAATTAATTCACTCACAAAGAGGAATAATTAGCCAATTAAATGAATATTTAATTGTAATGAGAAAACTTAGGATAAATAAGTAATTTATTAATCCTAAAGGAAGAAATGACGCACAAGGTTAAATGATTAAATCATGAAACCCTAGAAGGTGAATTAGCAATGCGAGGATGACAATTAGGTCCTGATTGAAGATAATTAATGTCGATCATGATTTTGAATTGATAAATGACCAATGCGATAAACGATTTAATTGAGAAATGCGCCAATTGACAAGGAACAATGACAAATTGATCCAAATTGACATAATTGAGACTGACAACGATTGATGACAAATCGGTTGCAAAATGACAAGATTGACAAAAGGACAAGAATCGATGACAAAATAGATTGCAAGACGACAAGATTGAAAATGACCACGATCGATGACAAATCGATCGCAAAATGACAAGATTGCACATGACAGCGATTGATGACAAATCAATCGTAAAACGACAAGACTGATAAACCGATCGCCAGATGATAAGATTGAAAAGAGGACAAAACCCTAATTAGGATTGACGATGTCCAAAATGATGACAAATGAATACGCACATTGATGCGACAGGATAAAATCGATCAAAATCATGACTGGATAATGTTGTCAACAAGACCAAATTTGAGGACGAGATGATTGAAGAATGTAGAGGAATGACTCGATGTTCGCAAATGATAAAGACCAAGTGCGAATCATAGGAGAAATGTTAATGCGACGCAAAAACCTAAAATGAGGCAATGCGCAAATGTTAAAGTATGACCTCGCAAGCGTTGACCATTTTCAGGTGTCTACAGATATTATAATGATTAACCTCAAAATATTGGTGGTAAATTCAATTCGTAGGTTGGCATAAAGATGGAATTAAGTCAAAATTAAGATCTAGGGTTTCATACATAAGAGATTTCTTTCTTCATTTGAAGGAATCTAAGATCTATCGAATCTAAGGGAGTTTTCAGCAAAGCAAGCACAAGGAACCTTCTATGTAGTGAAATAGAAGCCTATGTGGAGTCTTTGACAACATTCATCAAGTGTTCATCAAGCATTCATCATCAATTAGGAGCCTTGAAGATATTGAAGAGTAATAGGAGATCTAGTGGCGATATCTCTCCCTTGGGGATTGGTATGATTTCATGTTATTTTCATGACTTTGTATGAGATTCTTTACATCAATTTGCACATTCAAATTCATTCTTTAGATTATTTAACATACTTGGTTGAAATATTGTCATTTACATTCACATTTACATTTAGGGTTTACTCTCATGCATAGGGTAGCTCCAGTTTCTTTCATTTTAGGATCTTGCATACAAACAAGGTTCTACCACACACATTTTCAATACTTTATTGGCTATTTGTCAAGGTGGAAATCACCAATGCAGGGGTTTTACTAAGGAAAAACCCTATATGGCCACCCAAACCTTCCCTTTTCAATTGTAGGTGCAGAAACAGGCATCCAGAAGCAATTTCAAATCAGGAAAAGGCATTGGAACCACCCGAAAGTCTCAAATTTGCAAAAAAATGTTAAGGACAGGGATGTGATGCCCTGGCCCTACCCAAGATAGGGGCATGGCACCTTGGTCCCCCTCAAAATTAGTAATTTTCAACAATTTTCAGTTTCGAGACCTCCAGATTCCATCTCTCCAGTTACAACTCTCTGTCAGATTCTCAGGGACAGTGGCGTGGCACCTTGGTCCTGGTCAGCTTGGCTCAATTTTAATTAAGTAAATTATTCTATTTATTTAATTAAATTCAATTAACCCCCTTTTAGGTCATTTAATTGAATAAATCATTTTATTTGATTAAATCTATTCTTCTAAACCTTATAATTAAATTTACATTTAATTAAATAGGGAATCCTAACCAAATTGAATTAAATTAACTTTATTTCAATTAAACCCTATTATTTCTTCATCCACTTGCAAAATCCTACATCTCCCACTTGCCTCCTAACCCCTTCTAGATTCTTCTAATCACTTCTAATTTAGCCTAACCCATCTCCTAAATATTGTCACATCCCTAAGCAAGGGGAAGTCACTTCTCAAACCCTTAAAGTCTTTGATAACCATTAAAGGCTTCAAGTCTCCAACAACTTTCTCTTCCAAACCATTAATGGTTAACTCAACCCTCTTGCATGATTAGAGACTTTCTCTAATCTCAACCTCCATGTAACCCAAAGGTCTCATCAAGCATTTATTGCTTTGACCATAGTTAGTCCTTAATCCTTTGCACAAGGGTTTATCCTTTGGATAAAACCTTTATCCATTGGATAACCCTAACCTAACCTTAACCCTTACCCCCTAAGGTAACCATGAGGTCTTCTCAAGCATTTAATGCTTCCTACCTCTCTTCTCAACCCAACCTTATGTTGACATTTGTCACCATTTCATTGGTGAAAATTGCAAACATGGATTCCCAACTTTCAAACTCAACCCTTGATTAACTCTTTCAATCCTGGCCATCCATTGCCCTATTTCTGTTATAAATATAGCTCTCCATCCTCCATTTTTAGGGATCCAAGTCTTTAGCATCATACTTATACTAAAATCCATCCAAGCTTTAATATATCATTTGTGCTCATCATTTAGCCTCTCTTTTCAATAGGAATTAATCTAAATATGCATGTTTAAAGTATTTTCCTTATCATTTAGCTTAATCATAGACTAGTATAGCATGCTAGGATAGTCTTGCTACTAATCTTGTCATCTTATAATCTAGTTTATTTCATTTATAGGATCATGCATAGCTTAGGATGCATTTCATCTTAAAATCAACCAAAGCATCCCTCATTCTTGCATTTGTCATCCCTAAACCACTTTGCTCAGTGGTCTGAGAGTAAAGACATTGGTTTGAGGGACCTTGTGAGATAGAGAACCATGGAACCAACCTTGGGAAGTTGAGTCATTCTTCATGACTCCATAACTTGCACCAAGAAGTCTTGTGGGTGTGTGAGCAAGGCTCCTTAGGCTTCATTTTTTGCATTTTAAGTTCTAGTGGCCCGCTTTTCCCGCATACATTTTTGGTGCCCACCGTGGGGCCCAACCCCATATATCAAATTGGTTTTTGAATTTAACCACTTTTGCAGGTCCGCGGGAAACAAGAAATAGCGCGTGGGAAACATTCCCTAGCACATCTGGTTAATAGTCTAGCACATCCCGCTTACTGTTCAGCACGTTGGGTCCATCTTGTAGTGCATCAGGTCTTTACTATAGCGCATTATCCCACTAATATTTTCCTGAAGGTCTCAACGCGGGAGATAAATAGAGCAACGCATCCAGAAATCATCCTAGTGCATCCTGAAAACAGCCTAGCGCATCGCTGTCATCTTTTAGTGCATTGTTGTTATATTGTAGCGCATACAGTTTGTTCTGTAGCACATCACAGGCCGAAACAAAAAGAAAAATAAAATCTATAATCGAGGATAAAATTAGACTTGTTGAAGTTTGCGAGTTATTTAACTTTTTGTTTGTTATTTTGCAGGGTTCTAACGATTTTATTGCAAATAGGAGCTTGGTTTTTGGACCATTAAGATAGTTAAAGTTTTTACTAACTTAGTTAAGTTAGTTTAAAATTTGAACTTCTTTTAATTTCCTTAAAATTGAACTCATATTCCATTTGGGTACCTAAAAAGAACCACAAATCCAAAATCTTTTCTTGCTTATCTAGGAGAAAAACCTTTCTTTTTGGGCTCTAAAAAGAACAAAACGACCTTTCTTTGTGGAAAAAATAGCTTTAAAAAGAACCTCACCATCCTTTGGTGCATAAAAGGATCCATTTTAAAAAAAATTTGCAAGGAAAAAGAATCACATTTAGACAATTTTGTTTACAATCAAAGAGGGAAGTTCTTCCCCTTTTTTTGATTTTCTTTTGTTGACCCAATCGAAGTTTTGCTTGGTTGACTAGGTTCTTTTCTAGATTAGATAATCACTGCTTTGAAGAAATAAAAGGAACACCATGTCTTGTGGAGCAACATCTCCATATAGATTTTAGAAAATCACTTAATTGAAAGGGTAAAAAGAACAACTTGATTGCGTTGTCTTGAAAGTAGAAGGTATATGCTCTCCCCTTAACTGGGTGATAAAAAAGTCAGACTACTCTTACGCTTTCAGTCATTTAAAGCATTTACATCCTTTAGCAGGCCTGCCTTCATGAGGGGTTGAAAAACTCTTAAATCCATTCATGGCTAGTGTGAAGGGAACGACCTAAGTGGGAAACAACTTTGATGCCAAGTATTCCAACCCATTATAATCAAAAGTGGAAAGTGATGAAAGTCCTTTTCAACGATTGCGCACAACGATTAGCCTTCCCCCAGTATCCTTAAGATATGTAAAGCCTTTGTTCTAAAGGTTGGGAAGCCTCATGAGGGAGTTTATCACTGATGACCAAACAGGAAGCCTGATTATGAACCTTAGAAATAGAAATTTTTGAGCCGAGTCAGTGACCAGACATTTGTAATATCATAGTGCAAGGGTGGGGAAGAATCCGCCACCAAAATTACTCACCATATATCTCTCAAGATAACTACTCAATTGTGAAGCAATTCACTTTGAGCTAATTTCTGGCAAAAGACAAAAAAATAAGCGCCCTCTAGGGGGTGACACGACTGTTTGAGCTGACGGAGTATCGAGACTAGTGGGCTATGATATTATTATGACCATTGAATAAAGAGTCTTCTTGAAGTGTATTATTTGTATCCAAACCTATTGAAACATTAGGGATTTGAACACATCCTCACATAATATACACTTATTGTTTAGATTAGGCAAAAATGGTTATGTATTTTGTGTTGTGTTTGCATTTGGTACCTCAGAAAATCATCCATCAACATTAAAAACTTAAGGCAAAAACACCAAAATCATAGAAAATAGTCAAACCAGGGCAGTCTAGCGTGTAACAGCAACCACTTAGCGCAGGTGAACTATCTTTTAGCGCATTAAAACTGAACTTTAGCACATCAAGTACTCACAGTAGAGCCTCATCAAAATTTAGAAAGAGTCAGAAACAATTAGCACATCTGGTAAACAGCCTAGCGCGTTGAAGCATCAACTTAGCGCGTGGAAGTCAAAAACTAGCGCATAGAGTTTATCAGTCAGTGCTTCCTAGGCCCATCCTAGCGCATAACTGCTCGAGCAAAACAAAAAGCAAAGATAGGTAGTCTAAACTAGTTAGCGCGTAGCCGGGGGCAGCCTAGCGCGTGTGGTCTTTTCTTTGGCGCATTGAAAACTTTCTATAGCGCTTCCCATCTCTGCTTTAGCGCATGATCGAAACCAGAAAAATAAGAGGCATAACAGAGATAAATTTAAAAAATTTTGAAAACATTTTTGGAAGCCTCCTTTCATCAACTTCATTTTCGTCAAAATAGAGTATCAGAAACAAGGCTTTAAAAACTATTTCTAAACATAAATGTCTAGTCAAACAAAAGTTGTCCAGAATCCAAAACTGGTCGCTTGATAAACATATCTATCCTATCAAAATCAGGAAACATCATCGAAAGTGACGAATAGGTCCTTTATCTTCTCGCAGATTTTATCCCAAAACACACTTGTTCAAAACCTCAAGTTGTCAAAACAAGTTTCCATATCGGGAAACTTTATCCATATCATTTGATACGCTTTGTCGTGAGGGGGCATCTAAACCTTCACTTTGATAAAGTAAAACTTGAGTCTTCAAAATAGGATAAACTAAATCCAAAACAACTCAAAGGAAACCATTAATCACTTATGCATGACTAATCCTCATATTTCGAGAAGAAAGAATATTTATCGTAACACTTAGTTGAAGAAACAACAACCAAGTTTTTCCAAATTTGCCAAAAGAAATAAATTTTTATACATCAATCGTCAACTCTTCAAATCTCATCGAACATTCCTTCATCACATCAAACTTTATATCCAGAATAAATCCAACAAATTTGACAAGGAGCCTTTGAAGACTAGGGCATATTGTCAAAAATCCGCATTCAGTCAAATCATAAACCATGGAGGAAAGATCAATCCGGCATTCTTTCCCAACGAGTGCATCACTTACAACATACCCCGATTTGAACCACCAACCCCGAACAACATATCAAAGAGCATTTTGTCCCCTTTATCATAGAAAGCTTCTACTAAAAATGCCTGTTACTCGCTCTCAACAAAACAAACAAAGTGAGACACAAGCAGAATCCAGTATGAATCGGAGGCTATCAAATCCTTTTGAAGGTCCACACCTAGAGGATACTGAAATTTCTGAAGAACTTCTTCAATAATGTCAAGAAAGTGCTTCATTCCAAAAACTTGTGGAAAGACTCATGGAAAATGACAAGGAAAAGTACCTACTCATGCTTACAAGCAAAGGGGTTAAACTTCCTGAAGACTTTGACACAGACATGTTTAGAACAAGATCTCAACATTACAAATATCAAGAACAACAATGAGAAGGGGAAGCACGCGACCCTGAGCAAGATATGCTTGAACAAAACATACCAAAACAAAATACACCAGGACAAAACATCCCTAAGCAACACATCCCTGAGTAGAACATATCATTCCATACACCATTTCAACCCAAGATTAATGCAAGGGAAGAACTCTTCCCTTGGCAAAACAATGCGCCTTTGGTTGCCCTTACTCAACAAATGCAAATGTTACAAAGACAAATGCAAGATATGCAAAAAGGGACAACAGTACGGTACTCATTAAATGAAATTTGTCCTTATCCTTTTGACAGAAGATTGCACATGGTCCCTTTTCCTCCAAACTCAGACGTCCCAAAATTTGACAAATATGATGGAAAAAGTGATCCTCGTGATCATGTTCGAGAATTCTACACCATGAGTCTTGAATTTACTCATGATGACACCTATCTAATGAGGTTATTCCCACGAAGTTTGGGAGGACAAACAATGGAATGGTTATCCAAAATCACACCTCCTGTCAGATCATTTGATGAACTAGTCAACAAATTCATCACTCAATATTCCTACAACATTCAACATGCTATAACCATGCTAGACGTCTGTAACACCAAACAAAAAAATAATGAAACATTCATGGTATTCCTTCAACATTGGCGACGTATGGTTTCACGATATCCTCAAGATATTCCTGAAAAGGAGAAAATGGAAATTTTCATTGACAACTTGAATGGTGAGATGAGTTACAGGCTCAAACTCCAATGCATACCATCTTTTGCTAAACTGATTGAAAATGACATTCAAGTAGAAGAAGCATGTGTCAAGAAAGGAACACTGAAATTCTTCAAAGAAGGAACAGGTTCATCAAACTACAATAATCAAAACAACAACAACTTGGACAAATCTAGATTCTGGACTCGAAATAAAAACAATGGAAACGGAGGCAATGAATCACATGATCCAAAATCTAAACAACCAGTGCTCGCATTATCAAGAAATCCTCAAGCTACAAAGAACCCCAAAGGTGCTAACCTAGATGCTAACACATATGCACCAAATACCAATCAAGGTCAACCCAACACAAACAACACCAACAATACTCAAAACAATACCACAAATTGAGAACCTAATAACAATTCACAAGGTGGCACCAATAATTTCCAAAAATGTGTCTACACACCACTGGGACAATCACTGGAGTCAGCATTCAGAGAACTCCTAGCAAACAAAATTATCTCTTTACCAGCAATCAGCAACTATGAACCACAAATCAAACCACCTTGGTGGAATGGCTCGCACTTTTGTGATTTTGATCACAACAAAGGTCATCAAACAAATGATTGCATGAGGCTTAAAAACATTGTTCAAGACATGATTGATAGAGGTGATTTAATGATAGATGGTCTCAAGACAAACGGTGACCATGGAGCCTTTAAGAATCCTCTTCCAAAGTACAACAAAGATGGAGCTTCAACCTCGAACGACAGACGTGGAGCTTGTATCAATCACATCTACAATAACACCATCAATCATATATCAGCTGAAGATAATCAAGTCAATGTCATCACAATCTGAGATCAACGTGATCATGAATCTGCCAATGTAACAATGAGGGCTCAAAAATATGTCTTGAAAGGACATACGTCAACAACAAGCACTATACCCAAAATTCAATATGATCTAGTCAGCCAACTGCGCAAAACTCCTGCTCAAATATCTATACTGGAATTACTGAAACTTTCGCCAAAACACAAAGACATATTGGAAAAAGCGTTATTAGAAACAAATGTACCTCAAGATTTGGATGCGGACAAATTCCAAGCCATGGTCGCTCATATGACAGGGCCTCGAAATCTCACTTTTTCGGAGCATGATAATATCTCACTAAGTCATCCACATAACACTCCTCTCCATATTGAAGTCATCGTCTATAAGCACTAAGTAAAATGAGTATTGATAGATGGAGTAGTTGGGCTTAATATATGTACCTTAAAACTTATCCGTGCATTAGGCTTCTCAGAGGAGTCTATTGATCCCCGCAAAAAGATTACCATAAAGGCATCTAATGATGAAGAAAGATCCTCTAAAGGAACAGTGGTGTTGCTGATTCAAGTCGGACCAATATGAAAGGATACTATGTGCCAGGTCTTAGACATAGACCTCACCTACAATATCTTATTGGGTCGACCCTGGATACATGAAATGCAAGCAGTACCTTCTACATACCACCAGTGTGTCAAATTCCCCTATAATGGGTAGGAGGTTTCTATATTTGCTGATCACAATCCATTTCAACATTGTAATGCAATGGGGGCAGCCCATGACAATTTGGTCCCGCATAATAGAGAGAAACAAAATCCCGTAGCATCAGATCGTCAACAAGTGAAATCTAAATCAATACCTAGAGATTTCAAGCAGAAAATGAAAATCAAAGAACAGGGCATGGGGGAATATGTTAGGCACAATATGGAAAGATAATGCACTAAGAGGGGAGGGGTGAATTAGTACTCCAAAACTTTTCTTTGATAATAACCTTACTATTATGCATAAATAGAATAGTGTGGTAACATAAAATAAAACTAAAATCAACAGATAACAATCATACATGATTCACTCCATAACACATATATTTTGGTCACATAGAAACTCTTGATTAGAGAGAAAATCTATGGTGGGGATGGCACCCACAACTTTACTACTGCAATAATAAAGAATGCTCAATTAGAGCTACATTTAGCTATTTCTGATAGCTTACCCTGTTAGGAGTATCAAGATCAGTTAGATCTACCTTACTAAAGGATTTTACAACACTATATAAATGTTGCACCTGGTTAGAGGATTTACAATTTATAGACTTAGTTAGAGTCTTTTACCCTATTAAAGGTTTCTCTTACAACTTCAAAATATTACAATAGAATCATTACAAATATCTGCATCTTTACATCTGAAATGTTATAGCAGATTCTATGTGCTTGGAATAAGATTACCTAACTTGTAGCATACCTATTGTAACTCAGTAAACCCTTCTGTTTACTCTGTTCTTCAACTGTTCACTGATAACCTTCTCAGTGACCTCTCTGTGTCTCTGTAACAGTCTTCTTTCATGCATACACACACATATCTCACATCTCTTGTATATCTCTCTTTTTCTAACCCTAAAATCATGCTGTATAAATAGATCTCTTACAACGGTGATCTGATTCATTGCTTCGATCTTACAAAGAGATTCCTTGAATGAATAACTAAACAAAATATTTCATTGGTTAGATTGACCTTGTAATCATACACAATCTTCTAGTGCAATTTCCAATGCAAAAACGGTCAGATGTGCCTTGATCTTGTAACACGTTTTCATGTGCATGTCCAAGTTCAATGTATCTGGTAAAACATTTCACTCGGTGAATATCAACTTGGTGAGTTAACTTTACCGCTTGGTAGCCATGAAACATTACTCGGTAAACAACTCGATCAATACTACATTCTGTGACTGCTTTCTTCTGTAACCGACTAGATTGTTCATACCAACTTCTCTGTGTGTACCGACTGCATGATTTGGTAATACTAACTGACTAGAATATATAGTATGACTTTGGATATGAAACTAATGGCAATTTGATAAGTAGTAACAATCTCCCCTTTTGACATTAGTTGAGATGTTTGACAAAAACTACTTACAAAGTCATAACTCAAAAACTATATACTTGCAAAATGACTATACTTGACAATATATACAATAGTCAATAAAATAGTATATGCAGATATACTCCCCTTATCATTATTATGTACATAACTCTGAATTTTGCATGTTCGGTTCTGTTCTGTACTTGTGTGCTCTGAATGCTCTGTATATTCTGCACAGTATACTCCCCTTGTGTACAATACTCGAAAATCTATTATCAAAATTGTATTACTCTCCAAATATAGAATTACTCCCCCTTTGTTGGGTATTACTTTCCTCTATGTAGTATCATAATATTACTCCCCCTTTTTAACAAACATTAAAAACTTAATTTCCATTCGGAGGCGTTAACTGATAAAAAATAGTCTTATACTTGGTCCGGGCGTCGGTGAGGGCGATTGAGAGTGAGTCCTTGACACTTTCCATTAAAGAATTTTGTGCTTGAATATTAGATAAGAGTGATATTAAGCCATCAAGAGTGCTTCCCTCTTGTGTAGTTGATAAGCGTGTAGCTCAGTTGATCTGTTCCTGTACTGATGAGAGATGAGGAAGGAATAATGTCTGAAGGGTCATTATATCCATCCTGAT
Organism: Cryptomeria japonica; assembly: GCF_030272615.1. NCBI lineage: Eukaryota > Viridiplantae > Streptophyta > Pinopsida > Cupressales > Cupressaceae > Cryptomeria > Cryptomeria japonica. Next base: position 100,157,717 of record NC_081414.1, read on the forward strand.
TTTATGCTCTTCATTCCTCGGTTCTAACTGTTGAGCCATGAGTTGTTGTAGCTTTGTGTAAAAGTTCTGAACTAAATTAGGCTTAGTGGTCAACATAGATGAGAGATCAGTGATCTCTTTCTCAATTGCATCAGTTTTATTTTTTATATCTTTAATAAATAAGGAAAATGTACATAGTTTCTGGAATAAATAAAGAATATGCTTGACTTGAGGGGACCACTCAACAATGAATTTGACAAATTTTACCTTGCCAACAATAATTGATTTATGTACTTCCTCTATCATTTTTGCTATAAGCTCTTTATCTTTGAGCTTGCTTAAGTACTCAGATGCATCAACTCCAGATGTTTCAATTTGATTAAGGAGTTCATCCAACTGAATATGGATGGCTGCATCGGTTGACACTGTTGCTGATGGTAGCATTTCTGTTAGTAGTGTCCTAACCTTCTGAAGTACTTTATTCTTTTTCTGTATGGCCAGTTGCTTCTCCTGTTCAGCCTTTGCTTTGCATAGTTCACCAAATTCAGTGAGTGCTTGCCCTTTCAATTTGGAGATGTCTACATTGGGCAACACGATCGGTTTAGATAAGTCAAATTTAAAACCATGCTTTCTCACCTTCTTTTCTTTTCCTTTGGTCTGAGGCACTAAGACAAGTGCTTGTGAGGCTTGCTGACCCTCGGTAGGTTGCTCAGTAGATGCAACACTTTGGTAGGTTCTTGTAGCCGTTGTAGTGTCTTTGGGTGGCTTGGTGATAGGGGTCTCAGTTGTAACATTTGCAGTGCTTTTCTGTGCCTAAGACGTCTGATCTTTGGTTGTATCACCTGCAGCTTCAGATTTGTTACCTTCGGTGCCTTGCTCGGTGTCCTTGGGAGCTTCGGTTGAGACTGGTGGCTTCACAGATGGATAAGGTTGAACTTGTTCTAAGACAAATTCACTAGAGACAAGTTTTGCATAAGTGGTGCCTTCAATCATTTCCTGCTCAGGTGCGGCTTCATCCATTACATCTTCATCAATTTGTATAGTGTCAATCGGGTCTAGACCTTGCTCGGTGACATCAACAATTTCAATTTGAGATTGTTCACCAACATCCTTTTGTTTGAAGATCTCCTACCACTTGGCTTTAGTCTCATTCTCCACATCTATATATAGCCCATTCATCAATTTTAAGGCTCTCTGTTTCACAAGAAATTTAGAATTGTATGTGGTTAAATGCTCCTTGATTTCTGTTATGGACATGTCAGGAAATAGATGTACTAGACTTCTTTCTCTTATTTGTCTCTCTGAGTCCATTGCATATTTCCATATGTTATCAATATGTAAGTAGAGTTCACTCGGAAGTGACTTTGCTAGTTCTAATGGTGCTAACCAAAAATTCAGAAGTGTATAGATGACAACTTCTTCAATCTATCATTTCTCATCATTATTCCTAGTCTCATACTTAACATATCTGAATCCTACAAATCCACCATATTCTTTAAGATTGGCACAAAATTTTTCAACACTGTGAATGTTTACCTTTTTGCTTTTCACAGTCTGGAATTTGTTTGCATCATCAGATTCTGTATCACTCGACTCTTTTGCCAAAATGAGTCTCCGAGTAGATTTCTTGTAAGTCTTGGTTACCTTTGGTGTAGTAACACTCTTTTGCTTCTTACTCGGTGATGCAGTTGATGCTCTGGTGTTGGGTCTCTTTGTTGGTGGAGTTGGTAGGGCCTTTGTGATGTCCCGTTTCTTTCTTTTCAGAACTTTACCCTTTGGCAACTCTGTGCTTAATGTTATTGCAGCCTCCTGTGCTTCTGATTCCTCTTCGGTAATGGCAAGATTGCCTTTGACAGGTGTAGAGAAGGATTCTTCTCCGAATTTCTCAGATAAAACCTTTATCATCTTTGTAGCTTTTCTTGTAGCCTTAGGTACTACAATGCTCATTTTTACTTTCTCCTTCACCTATTCATAGGTTCCATACCTTAGTTCGGTTGCATGCCTTAGCAGTGATAAATAGGCATCAATTTGTTGCTGTGTAATATCATAATCAATCTCATAACCCATTGGTTGCAATGATTGAGTCCTCGGTTCACCAACATTTACATAGCAATAATCAGTGTCAACCTCAAAACATATTTCATCCTTGTATTTTTCGACCAGTTGTGGTGGAATCTTGTACCTGTTGTGCATTTTCTCTTGGAATTTGCTGAAGTAATCATCCATGATATCAGTAAAGTTATCTCCTAACTTCTTGATGTAGTAATTGATCTGATGGGTGATAGGTCGGTGTAGCTCCCATACTACTTTACCAACTGAGGGAAAGAACTTCTCAAAATAGAAAAACATACATACAAGTAGTGAACTGAACTTTAGTGTATTTGCCGAGTTGCTCTTCTTTGGCTTCCTTATTGTGTTCAGGTTCTCAAACAAATTCTTTAGTAGCACTTCACATAAGTCTACTTTCATTCCCTTCTTCACTATTTTGTAGGCTAAGTCCACTGCAGCACATGGTACACTATTTTCCCTTGCAGATTGGAAGAAACAGTAACCAATAACTCTAATTGTAAACTTTAGTTCTGCATCAGTGACATTATTCAGTTTCAGTCCTTGGTAATCAGATTGTACTCCGATTAGACTGATTAGCTCCTTTTGTGATATCATTTTTTGTGCATGAGCATGATCGTAGATGGGATACCCGGTGATCAGGTGAATGACTTCCTTCATGATTTTGAACGGTTTCTCTTGTAGCCACATGAAATCATCAGGTACTCTGCTTAATACAAACTTAACCCACTGGGGTTTGAACACATGAGGATAGACTAGGGCTTCAGTTAATCCCTTGATTTTGATGTGCTCAAATTTTCTATCCAGTTTGCCATCAGTGCACAGTTCATCATATGTGTCATTAATCTCTACATGATCGAGTTCCTCAAAATGACATTTGGTAAAGAATCTGACATCTTCCACTAACAAGACTCGATCTGGGATGAGTGAGAATGCAGTTTTATCATCCTGTTCTGAGGCAACTTTAGGAGTTAGAGAATATTTCAGCGAGGGCTTCTCCATATTTTGGACAACTACAAGGTCTTGGATCTTGGGCACCATGGTAGGTTTCGAGTAAGATTTGACAAATTATCCTTAGGGTTTACAAACGACTGATGCTTCACACTTGATAGACAATGGCAATTTGACTAGATCAGAAACCAGCTTAACAGTGTGAATAGATTGATGTAAATACCTCAAAATTCGCTCTGAATGAATTTTGATCGCTTTGATTCGCTCTGCTTTGCTTCTCAAAAACTTGGGTGAATGAAAATGACTGTGAAAACACTTTTAAGTACTCAAAACTACCTTATCGGGCTCCGTGCAAGTTAGGTCAAGATATTAAATGCACTTGGTTCACCTTTTACCGATTTACTCCTTTTTCTGTTTTCACAGAGTAACCAACTTTCCTTTATTAACTGACTTGACAGGTTTTCTGTATACACCGACTTGATAGGTTTCCTGTATAGTATATAAACTGACTAATTGCATCTTAACTATGCAGATTTTGAATTTTGTACATAATAGAATAGGATTTGTTATGATTTAACTTTTAAAGAATGCAGTCCCTTCATACCTTTTCTTGACTAATTTGAAATAGGTGCACCTAACTCGGTAGTGTAGCGTCCTAAAATTGTGACACTTGCAATTTCGACTGCATTTCGGTCTTCACGATGGCGACGCAACACGCAACCTGAATGGAGACCCTGAAACTTGCTCACGACACTGAAAACTGCATTTTTCAAGCACCTTGGCCTGAACCTCCTTGCACCCTGCTGTCCCGGGAGGTGGGACCAGAGCGCCCAGCGCCCTGGTCCCTGGGTCCTATTTTGGGCCCGGTCTCCTAAGGGGTCTCGGGTCTTTTTGTTTGCAAATTGGAAATTAACTTTCCTGGTCGGCCTAAGGTCGGGAAAATCAGTCTATCAGCCCTAAATGACAAGTATATAAACTACATTTTTCTCTCTCATTTGGCATGAAGAGGATAGGTGTACAAAGCGTGGAAATTATACTCAAGCATTCAAGCATTCAAGCATTCTTTCAAGCAATTGATCATTTCAAGTCTCCATTCAAGGCTAAGTGTTGCATTCAAGACAAGGATTCAACCATTGAAGAGGAGATCACATACTACATGCTACAACATACAACATACAACATCTAAACCTTCGCACATAAGGATACAAACATCCTTAGAACAAGGTATTAGTACTTGTTTTACATACATTTACATTTACAACACTTGCTCATTTCTTGGTTAATTCCAAAACCGGGGTTTAACCTAAAGGCAAACCCCTAATCCCTAACCCCCCAATCGTCTTCGCTTTTCTGTGTGTAGGTTGCAGGTACGCGGCTGAAATTGAAGATCTGGAATCCTTGTGCAGAGACGAACAGATCCCCCTTCGTTTCGCGGATTTTTCGGAGGACCGTGGCGCCGGGCGCCATCGTCCCGACAACTTTTGCTCAAATTTGCAGGACAGCGTCGTATCGACATTTTACTGCTAATTCCAGGTCCGCAGCTTCATACTGTATTCCTATCTCAGTTTATAAGCGAATCTTTATCACTTTCTATGCATGCTTAGCTTAATTCTTCTATCAACATTCTTTACAAAAGAGGGTAGCCTTGCTGTCTTAACCCTTGAAACACATTTAGCATCCAATCTTGCATTGCGTGGGATTGGATCTTGTGGGTTTCAACCCCTCTTTTGAATGTAAAGTCTCTCCCCTAAGTGAAAACCATCGAATCCTAGCGAACCTCCCTTCTCTCTCCTCGGAGTTGGAAGAGGGGAGAACAACTAGGGTTCGATCGTGATTTTCCGCTTTACATTTTGGTGAACCCGACGTGAACATCCTTTCTGATTCTTCATTCTTAGATCTAAAAAAAATTGATTACATTTCCATGTTTGATCTTTTGCAAAATTTTAGAGGTGATTGCATAAAAACCCTAAATTTTCTTTTTAGTAATTGAACCTGCGAAATGTCTAAATGTTAATGCCTGTTTCAGATTTGCCCTTCTATTACAAATTTTCAATTCATATTTCTGCTTTAATTCTGAAAATTAAGTGGTTAAATGTCAAAACCCTAATTTTTGAAACCCTCTTGATTCAACCTTTGTCCGACAATTTCACTGATCAAAACATCTCCAAATCAGCTGTAACTTTGGATTCCGCAATAAAATCACAATATCTTTCATCCCTAAAAATTTGGAAAAAAGTTGCGAGGACTATGGCGCCGAGCACCATCGTCCCCGACATTTTTTCCGAAATTTCGGGAGCGAGATCTTACTGTATTTTCCTGCTAAAATCCAGAATTTTGGCTGATTTTATCAATTTTAACACCTTCAAAATAACAGTCAAAATTGGTCTTGTGATTGCTTGGATTAAGGCTTCTAAACATTTAAAAATCATTGAAATTGAAATTTTGTGTCAAAATTGTGTTCTTACTGTCCTAAATCTGAAAAGTGTGTTATCATTCATTAAAAATTTCAGTGCTTTATTCAAATTCTTGCATTTTGTGACTTTTGAAATTAAGTGCTTAATTACAACAACTTTGATTTCTGCTTTCAAAATTAAATTTTGCGTGAAATTGAGTCAATTTTTAAATTTCAAAATTTGCATTGCTCTTGACATTCCCTCTAAAATCATAAAATTCAAAATTTCAGTTTCCCTCTCTTTTTCAAAATTCAAATTTTTGCATTTTTCGACAATCTTGATAGGGTTCAATTTTGAGATTACAACTTTAATTTGGCCTATCTACAGATCGTAAAATCACTCAATTTTTTCAGATTAGCTCTAAAATCATCATACCTTTCATCCCTGCAAATTTCGAAAAAAGTTGCAAGGACCGTGTTGCACTCCGGGCGCCACGGTCCCGGGCATTTTTTCCGAAATTTCGGTAGACTGTTGTGATTGCATTTAACAGCTTAAATCCAGAAGATTGGCTGATTTTACTGAAAATTGCTACCTCTAAATTCAAAATCTTCTCTCTCTTTCTAGTGCATGAGTTTTACAACAATAAGCCCTACTTACACTATTCCCGTTAGACGAAGCCGTAGAATTAAGTCTTTCCAAGGTTTAACTACTAAGGAGATGGAACCTAATTTGAATAGCCTTTTAACGAGGACATGGGTAATTCCTCTAATCCTCCTAATGATGAAGAAGCTCTCCATGAGGTTTCTGAAGAACAACTTTCGAAATTGGATAACCAATTTGACGATTTTCGACAATGGATGTCTCAAGAATACCCTGATAGTCAAGCTCTTCCTTTAATTGAGGGTCTAAAACGTATGCTTCAAAGTGATAAGAATGGAATTGATATTTTGCATGGTATTGCACACATTGTGGATTCGAATGTGATGCCTATGAAGAGTTGTGCTGAAAATTTAGGTTATACACAACCTCCTACTCAAGTCAATCATTCTATTCCTTTGACAACTCCTATTGCTAGTATACCTACCTTTACATCAAACATCATGGCTACTTCTATACAAGACATTCCTCCCGTGATTACTAGTCATGGGGGCAACCCTTCTTCTTCAATTAACCCTCTTCCTTCATTCAATCCGACTTCTTCATTCATTCCTTCAATGAGTGTCCCTATTATATCTCCACAAATGAACATGACGCAAGGGGGCAAGTCATTTAACCATTCCATCCCTCCTTGTAGTATTCCTCCTGTCCAATCATCTCCTATGACTAATTATCATAGAGTCCCACCACCTTACTCTTTACCTTCTTTCAATAACATAACACCTCCATCTCAATCTAACACATCTAATATGAACTCTTCGACCGAAGCGACCATTAACAATCTTGCACAAACTGTCTCTTCTTTACAGCAACAAATTGCCTCTATGAATCAATCTAAGTTTAGTGTGCCCACATTTGATGTTGCGAGCCCACTTTCTCTTGACATTGTTCGAGCTATCCCTCCTAAACATGTTGAAATCCCGCATTTGGAACTTTATAATGGTAAAGGAGATCCTCTAACACATGTTAAGACTTTTCAAACAATATGTACTGATTTTGCTTATGACCAAAGGTTGCTTGCAAAACTATTCACTAGAACATTAAGAGACAAAGCCCTACAATGGTATTGCTCGTTGCCTTCTTATTCTATTACTTCTTTCGAACAACTTGCAAATGCTTTCATTCAACAATTTCAAAACAATATAAGTCCTAAAGTTACTTTGATTGATTTAATGCATTGTAAACAAGGTGTTAAAGAAAAAGTGACTGATTTCATTGGTAGATATAAGCATTTGTATGCTCAAATTTCCTTTCCAGTGCCTGACAATGATATTCAAAGAATATTTATTTCTAATTTACAAAAAGATATTCGAGACAAACTTCTGTTTTCTGAGTTTACTTCTTTCCAACAGTTGTGCGCCACTCTTCACAATTATCAACTGACTGTGAGTCAAATGGAACAATCACATCCTATGGCTCCGAGTGATAAGGGTGATAGCAGTCAACAACCATTTGGGAAGTTTAAACCGAACAGAGATTCCATCAAATTCAATGAAAACATCATCAACAACAATGTGAATGCAGCATCAGGTGTGCCTCCTATTTCTAAATTTTTCAAGAAAGAAAGAAAGTATACTCCTTTGAATGAATCATTGCATAGTATTATGAATAAGTTATTGGAACAAAATGTGCTTACTCTTCCTCCTATAAGACAAATTGATCCTGCAAAGATTACTTCACCTTATTTTGATAACAAATCTTTTTGTCAATTTCACCGTCAGCCTGGGCATGATACTGAAAAATGTTTTTCTTTAAAGGGTAAAATTCAAGATTTGATTGATAATAATACTATCTCTGTTTCTGGTGTGAATGATAAAGGCAACACATCTGTAGCTCCTCCTAACCAAAATCTTCAGATTTTCACTGATCCATTGCCTTCTCATACCTCTAATGCAATTGAGGCTAATGATTCCTCTCTCTCATCTGATGGTCTTGTGTCTATGACTCCGAATGTGATTAACTTTGTAGAGCAGCAAGAAATCCCTAAAGAACCTTCTATCACATTTGATTCCAGTGAAACCATTAGGGCACCTGATGGTCCTTTATACATAGTTGCAAAAGTTAAGAATACACCTTGTCGTGGAGTGCTTATTGATCCTTCGTGCATGGTTAATGTTATTACTGAAGAATTTCTTTTTACTTTGCAATTGAATCAAGTGATCTATGACAAAACAGATGTGATTGTGAAACTATTTGATGCATTTTCTTCTCCTGCAATTGGTTCTATTACATTGCCTGTTGAGGTCCATAACAAATCTCTTGATGTGAACTTTGCTATTATTCCATCTTCCGAACAATTTTGTGTGAAGCTTGGCTATCCTTGGCTATCTTCCATGAAAGCTATTGCTTCTCCTATCCACAAGTGTTTGAAATTTCCCCATAATGGTGAAGTTGTTACTGTCAATCATAGTCTCTTTAAACCAGCTGAAAGAACCTCTAGTGTTCCTATTGATTACTTTTGGCCTAAACAATTCCAATCTCTTCCTCCGCGAAGTGATCATCTTTTCAAATCTTATCAAAAGTGGAAAACAGATATGATCCTATCTCTAAGTGAACCTAGAGCACCTAAACTTGATATTCCTATCATTCTTGAGAAGGAAGTTCTTCCTTTGAAAGATAAAACTAATGTCTTTCCTCAAGAAGATTCTCAACCCATCCCTATGGATGTGACTATGTCTATACCTAATAAACTTCCTAAGAATAGACCTATACCTCCTCGTCATGATGGACTTGGTCTTCTCCCTAAACCAAAAATTCCTCCTTTATATGGAGCAGTTCCTCCTCCTTCTTTTTATAGAGAGAAGAGACCTTCTTCTTCTCCTATTATCCAGCCTAAGAGACCACAACCTAAACACCCAAGTGCTAAGGATGAGAACATTCCTCCTCCTCAGTCTTCTCCACTTCCTACTAAGACTAGACGAAATCGTTCTGCACGTGAACGCCGATGAAAGCGTCATCTTAGAGCTCAGGCAGCTGCTTCTCAAACTTTGCAATCTCCAAAAACACCTTCAACAAGCATTATTCCATTTTCTCCTCAGCCAGAAATTGAGCCGAAATCTCCTAAACATAAGATGCATGATGGTCTTGATCCGGTGTGAGTTAAAGATCCTATTTTTATAAATCTTGATGATGATATGGATGAAAATGTTATGCATGATGAAAATGTTACTCCTCTTGCTTCTGATAATGAATATGAACTTGTTGATGTTGATAACCATTTATCTAATGAATTTTCTAAAGCACTTATCCTAGCTCCTAGACAAGAACAATGTGGCTCGGAACATGAACATAGCCCTTGTTTGGATCTTGTGATAGCTCCATCTGCTGTGTTGGATGTTCCTCCTCTAGCGTGTTCCCTGCCTTCCCGAAACATTGATCAGCAAGATCGGGGGGTAGATGACGTGCTAGACTAGTTTCATTAGCATAGCAGATTCTTTCCCCCTCTCTTTTGTTACTTCTTCTATATGTTACTCTCATTCTTCTATTTGTTGTCCTTAGTGTTGTCTACTTGAGGACGATGCAAAGCATTGAGATCTCTCGATCTCTCTCATGTTGACTCAAAAGACACATGTGTTCCCTTCTTCTAGGTGACCTTCCTTGATTGGGGAATGAAGAACAATTATGCATACATACATATGATATATATACATGAATTGTCATACAGCATACTGACCCTGAGGAAAGTGAAGTCACCTTGTGCTTTGTGTTTTGTGTCTATTATCCTTGGGCTTATCTCACACTTGGGGGCTAAATCCTTGCGATAACGTGCTCCTTTCCTTTCTCATTTCTTATATGTATCACTACCTTAAAGCAATCACCCCCGGTGAGGCGTGTGCGATCGCTTTAACGTAGGGGGGCATACATCCCGTTCATATCTTTTCAAGATACTTGAAAATTTCTTGGCAAATTTAGCCTTGCCTTGAAAATTTTTGATATCTTTCTTGCATGACTCATAGTGAGGGAGCCTTACTACTGACAGTCATGGTTCTCCCTCGTGATCTTCCCTTTTACTTTGTCAATCGAAGTCGTAAGATCCTTAGTCCACTGGGGGCTTGGTGTATCTTGCCTCCTTGACATGGTGAAAGTCTTTCAATATTGTTTCCTTGTACTTTACCGGAAGTATGAGCATACATACTCCCGCTAAAGTGGGGGCTAAATGTAGCATCCTAAAATTGTGACACTTGCAATTTCGACTGCATTTCGGTCTTCACGATGGCGACGCAACACGCAACCTGAATGGAGACCTTGAAACTTGCTCACGACACTGAAAACTGCATTTTTCAAGCACCTTGGCCTGAACCTCCTTGCACCCTGCTGTCCCGGGAGGTGGGACCAGAGCGCCCAGCGCCCTGGTCCTTCAGGACCAGGGCGCCCAACGCCCTGGTCCCTGGGTCCTATTTTGGGCCCGGTCTCCTAAGGGGTCTCGGGTCTTTTTGTTTGCAAATTGGAAATTAACTTTCCTGGTCGGCCTAAGGTCGGGAAAATCAGTCTATCAGCCCTAAATGACAAGTATATAAACTACATTCTTCTCTCTCATTTGGCATGAAGAGGATAGGTGTACAAAGCATGGAAATTATACTCAAGCATTCAAGCATTCAAGCATTCTTTCAAGCAATTGATCATTTCAAGTCTCCATTCAAGGCTAAGTGTTGCATTCAAGACAAGGATTCAACCATTGAAGAGGAGATCACATACTACATGCTACAGCATACAACATACAACATCTAAACCTTCGCACATAAGGATACAAACATCCTTAGAACAAGGTATTAGTACTTGTTTTACATACATTTACATTTACAGCACTTGCTCATTTCTTGGTTAATTCCAAAACTGGGGTTTGACCTAAAGGCAAACCCCTAATCCCTAACCCCCCAATCGTCTTCGCTTTTCTATGTGTAGGTTGCAGGTACGCGGCTGAAATTGAAGATCTGGAATCCTTGTGCAGAGACGAACAGATCCCCCTTCGTTTCGCGGATTTTTCGGAGGACCGTGGCGCCGGGCGCCATCGTCCCGACAACTTTTGCTCAAATTTGCAGGACAGCGCCGTATCGACATTTTACTGCTAATTCCAGGTCCGCAGCTTCATACTGTATTCCTATCTCAGTTTATAAGCGAATCTTTATCACTTTCTATGCATGCTTAGCTTAATTCTTCTATCAACATTCTTTACAAAAGAGGGTAGCCTTGCTGTCTTAACCCTTGAAACACATTTAGCATCCAATCTTGCATTGCGTGGGATTGGATCTTGTGGGTTTCAACGCCTCTTTTGAATGTAAAGTCTCTCCCCTAAGTGAAAACCATCGAATCCTAGCGAACCTCCCTTCTCTCTCCTCGGAGTTGGAAGAGGGGAGAACAACTAGGGTTCGATCGCGATTTTCCGCTTTACAGGTAGGTAAGGTGCTTTCTTCATCAGACATAATTTCTTTCTTTTTCCAAATCATCTTGAATTTTTCTTTTATCTCTTCAATGTCTCTTCTCCATTGATCTCTGCAATCTCCAGCTAAATGTCCAGCTTTGTGACAATGAAAACATGTCATACCAGGATTTCTCCATGATCTTTGGTTGTTCATTCCAGATCTTATAAAACAGTTGGCACTTATATGTTTATATCTTCCACAACATTCGCACCATATCCTTGTATTATAATCCCATGGTACTGCTGCATATTGTCGGTAAGGACCTGTGTGAGTTCGGTAACCTCCAGTGTTTGCTTGGTGTGGATACTTCATGTAGTTCTTTTGCTTAAACCTGCACTTCTCGGTACTATGTCCATATCTATTGCAGTTTTTACAAAACCCTTTGAATTTTGCCTTCTGATAGTTGTTAACAGACTTTATCCTACATTGATTAGGTGTGTGACCATATTTATTGCAATTATAACAATATCCATTGGACTTAGAGATATTCGATTGCTTACCTTTTCTGATCTGGCATATGTTGGTAGTATGACCTTGATTTCCACAGTAGTAGCAAATAGGCTTCTTCCTTTTGATGTTAATCCTATTTCCAACTTGTTTTGATGATTCTCCTCTCTCGGTAGTATGAATTCCTTTCTCGGTAGAGTCTTTTCCTTTGTAACCAAGTCCTACATCTTTGTAGGGTCTTCTTGTATTTAGTTGCTCATCCAACATTTTTGATGCTTCATAACTTTTCTCTAATGATTCTTTGGATTTCTTCTCTGTTTCAAGTTCACCAGTCAACCTTGATACTTCAAGTTTCAATGATTGATTTTCATCATTCTTCAGAATTGCTTCATGATGTGCATAACCTAGTTGATCTGTCATATTTTGTTGAATACCAATTAACCTTATGATTTCATCATCCTTATCAGATACTAGAGCTTCAAGTTGTTGTTTCTCTCTTTGTAGATCTCTTACTTTATCCTCAACTATCCTTAATGCATCTAGATTTTCAATCATCTGTGTACTGAAATGTTCATGTTCTCTTTTCATTGCTTTCGGTTGATCAGCCAATACTTTGTTCTTTTCTTTCAACATTCCAATCATTTCTTCAGTTTCTTCAGATATACTGTTCTCAGATGATGTCTCAATTTGTTCCACTAGCTCTTGAGAATCATGCAAGTCATCAGATAATCTTCTCCTTACTTTCAAAGATTTTTGCATTTGCCTCTACATGTTTGCAATCACTTGATTTGTATTATCCAACTCTTCTTGAAGATGCACAATCCTCCGAGATTGTTTGTAGCCTTCCATTGATAAGATCTTTCTCTTTATGTAGTTAAACCCTTTTCCAAGATTCAGGCTCTGATACCAATTGTTAGGCCCAATATGGAAAGCTAATGTACTAAGAGGGGAGGGGTGAATCAGTACTCCAAAACTTTTCTTTGATAATAACCTTACTATTATGCATAAACATAATAGTGCAGTAACATAAAATAAAACTAAAATCAACAGATAACAATCATACATGATTCACTCCATAACACATATATTTTGGTCACGCAGAAACTCTTGATTAGAGAGAAAAACTACGGTGGGGATGGCACCCACAACTTCACTACTGCAATAATAAAGAATTCTCGATTAGAGCTACATTTAGCTATTTCTGATAGCTTACCCTATTAGGAGTATCAAGATCAGTTAGATCTACCTTACTAAAGGATTTTACAACACTATATAAATGTTGCACCTGGTTAAAGGATTTACAATTTATAGACTTGGTTAGAGTCTTTTACCCTATTAAAGGTTTCTCTTACAACTTCAAAATATTACAATAGAATCATTACAAATATCTGCATCTTTACATCTGAAATGTTATAGCAGATTCTATGTGCTCAGAATAAGATTACCTAGCTTGTAGCATACCTCGGTAACCCATATTGTAACTCGGTAAACCCTTCTGTTTACTCTGTTCTTCGACTGTTCACTGATAACCTTATCGGTGACCTCTTTGTGTCTCTGTAATAGTCTTCTTTCATGCATACACACACATATCTCACATCTCTTGTATATCTCTCTTTTTCTAACCCTAAAATCATGCTGTATAAATAGATCTCTTACAGCGGTGATCTGATTCATTGCTTCGATCTTACAAAAAGATTCTTTGAATGAATAACTAAAAAAAATATTTCATTGGTTAGATTGACCTTGTAATCATACACAATCTTCTAGTGCAATTTCCAATGCAAAAAGGGTTAGATGTGCCTTGATCTTGTAACATGTTTTCATGTGCATGTCTAGGTTCAATGTATCCAGTAAAATGTTTCACTCAGTGAATATCAACTCAGTGAGTTAACTTTACCGCTCGGTAGCCATGAAACATTACTTAGTAAACAACTCGGTGAATACTGCATTCTGTGACTGCTTTCTTCTGTAACCGACTAAACTGTTCATACCGACTTCTCTGTGCGTACCGACTGCATGTTTGGTAATACTAACTGACTAGAATATATAGTATGAATTTGGATATGAAACTAATGGCAATTTGATAAGTAGTAACAGAATACTCTTTGGAACCCATGTGTTTGACCAACTTACCCACATCACCTAGATCTCATGGATTACCTACAACATCAACACATCAAGAAACTCAACCCATCACCAAGTTTGATGGCACATTCATTTAGCTCGACACTTTAGCACATGAATCTGAGGAAAAAGATATCCTTAGTTGGCTATACAAAGAGGAGGAAGAAGATAGAGCAGCTACTGTGGAAATAGCTATACCCACACACCTATATGGAAAAGGCTACTTAATCATGCAGCAAATGGGATGCAATGGCAAAGGACCTATTGGTAAGCGTCAGGAAAGTGTCACAGAACCCTTGGATCCTCCTTCACAATTTAGTAAAGACAAAAAAGGATTGGGCTTTAAATTCACTCTACTACCAAAGATAATACCACACAAATATCAGAAACCTCAGTGGAAAGCAAAGAAGAAGTACAAAGAAGAATCCTGGCAAGAAGCACTATTTGATTCAGTAGAGACAATCCATAAGGAACATGAACATCAAGAAAAGAAGCAACATCAGGAGAAGCCCATCATTCACAAGAAGGCAACATCTACGACAGTAGCTCATATTCACGAAGAAATATCCAACAAAGCAGAATCACGTCAGGGAAACATCATTCCTCCCCGGGAAGAAACAATTTACGAACAAATGCAAACCATAGAAGCAGGATCTGACGTAGAATCAGAAAAAGGCAGCTAAATAGTATCAATTATCAAAGATCTATTTTAACCTTTCAACATACCTGTTTACAACACTGAAAAGATCTGGGATGATAACTCTAAGACTGATTCCAATGAATATGAATGGGGTGGTTGCTCAAATGTTACTGAAGATACCACTGAAAATACTAGTTCCATATCCCTTTCTCAAGAGGAACATGCCACAGAAATTAGACTACCTGAACTCTGACCACAAAATATCTATGACGCTAAGGAAAGCAAGCAGAAGCATTATGAACAAGTCTATACGGAGGATGATACCATTGAAGACCTCGACAGAATCCTGGACTTATTTAGCACCAGAATAGGTCATAATGACACCTCTATCCTGACACTTACCACAATAGAACTTGATCCACCAAACGATTCCTTACCACTTGTCTTTCCTGACCTCATCGACTGGGACGAACCCAAAATACATGATATATGGATTTTCCCAAATGATGAATCTATTATTCACTATCTATGTATCGTCAATCCGGAAACAAACTCTACCATTAAATAAAGTAACAATGTCTGCAACCAAGGGTGTGCCAAGTCTCTCAGTCGCAAAAATAAACCAAATAAAGGCTCTGATGCTGAAAACCAGTCAATGGCAGCTCTAGATCACAAAAAAGTAAAAATAAAGGATGCATCTGAGGGTGAAAACCTTTTTAAGGCACCTAAAGATGGGAGACTTGACACTCTTCCTGAATATTTTCATGAGCGATTGCCTATATTGATTGAGCCCACTCAATCAATCAACATTGGTACTACAGAAGTAGCCAAATTTATACACCTTGCAGAATCTTTGACAGAAGAAAAAAGATCAGAATTTGCCAAATTTTTTAAAGAAAAGCAAATCAACTTTGCTTGGGCATACGCAGATATGCTCGGGATCGATCCACAATTGATCATGCATCACTTATCTATGGCTCCAGGAGCTAAGCCAATTAAGCAAAAACTGAGAAAAATGAATCCCCATGTGGCACTCATGGTCAAATCTGAACTAAAGAAACTATTAGATGTCGGATTCATCCAACCCATCGACTATGCAGAATGGATTTCCAACATCGTACCAGTTTCAAAACCAAATGGTAGTATCAAAATATGCAAAGATTTTAGAGATGTCAACAACGCCTGTCTAAAGGATGACTTTCCTTTTCCAAGTATTGACATAATTGTAGACCTCACAGCAGGCCATGAAATGCTATCACTAATGGATGGTTTCTCAAGCTATAACCAAATCAAGATTGCTCTGGAGGATCAAGATAAAATAGGGTTCACCTATCCTTGGGGAACGTATTGTTGGAATGTCATGCCTTTTGGCTTAAACAATGCAGGGGCAACTTATCAACGAGCAATGACAACAATATTCCATGACATGATGCATACCTTCATGGAAGATTATGTGGATGATTTACTAGCTAAATCCTTCACCAGAGCAGACCACCTAAGCATCTTAACAAAGATTTTTGATCGATTGGAGAAATTCCAAGTCAGGCTCAACCCTAAGAAGTGTGTCTTTGGGGTTACATCAGGCAAGTTACTAGGCTACATAGTCTCAAAAAAGGGAATTGAAGTGGATCCTGCAAAGGTACAAGCCATTATGGAGATGCCACCACCAAAGAATATCAGCCAGCTCAGGTCGCTACAAGGATGACTCCAATCAATCAAGCGATTCATCGCCCAACTAGCAGATAAAAGCCTACTATTCAATCATCTGCTACATAAAAATGTACCATTTAGATGGGAAGCCAGGTGTGTCAAATCCTTCTATCAAATCAAGCAATATCTGATGAATCCACCAGTTTTGGTACCACCAACAGCAAGAAAGCCACTTATTCTCTACATTTCAACAACAGATAAATCTCTAGGGGCACTTTTAGCACAAGAAGATCAACAAGGAAGAGAACGAGCAATATACTACATCAGCAGGATATTGAATGGCTATGAGTTGAATTATACCTTTATTGAGAAAACCTGTTTAGCTGTGGTTTTCGCCTCTCAAAAGTTCTGCCATTACATGCTAGCTCACACAATCAAGCTAGTTACAAAAATTGATCCTCTCAAATATTTACTCAACAAGGCAACTCTTACAAGCCGATTGGCTGAATGGGTCATGATTCTCGGTGAATTTGACATCCACTATACGGAGCAAAGAGCTATCAAGGGACAAGAAATTGTAGATCAACTAGCAGAAGCACCACTACCAGGAAAAAAGACTATGGAGATTGAATTTTCAGACAGGGATGTTCTTTCTATCTCTACCAAATAATGGATCCTATACTTTGATGGATCCTACACACAACATGATTCAGGTGCTGGCATTCTATTCATCACTCTGGAAGGACACACTATATCGAGATCATATAGGCTTATGTTCCCATGTACAAATAATGTGGCTGAATATGAGGCATTAGTTATAGGCATCAAAATGGTCGTAGAATGGAAAATCACAGAGTTGAAAGTCTATGGAGACTCACAATTAGTCGTCAATCAAATCAACAACAACTATCAAACAAAGGATGACAAGCTGCTACTCTATAAGCGAATGGTGGATGACTTCAAGCAATATTTTGCACACATCACCTTCAAGAAAATACCAAGATTGAACAACAAAGAAACTGATGCAATGACTACTATCGCTTCATTACTAAAAATTCCAAAACAACAAAGTCGTTACGAGTTTCTGGTAGAGCAATTGTTCTCCCCAGCCTATGACCATTCGGAATCCCAGGTTATCTACACCTTAACTGGTTCAGACTCTCCATTGTATGGACCAATATATGAGTATGTAAAGAACAATATCCTACCCATTGACTTATCGCAAAACCAAAAACATAACTTTATCCGACAAGCTCCCCGTTATACCCTTACTACTGATACTTTGTACCGTTGATGTCTAGATGGTACTCTTCTTCATTTCCTTGATCATAATGAATCTGGCTCTGCTTTACACGAGCTTCACGAAGGTATCTGTGGCACACATTCTAGTGGTACTACTCTTGCTAAAAAGTTTCTAAGGATGGGATACTACTGGCCTACAATGGAAAAATATTCTTACCACTTCGCCAAGAAGTGTCCTAAATGCCAGATCCATGGCAATCTGATACATGCACCAGCACAGGAACTACAACCTTTCACAACATCCTGGCTCTTTTGTCAGTGGGGTTTGGACTTAGTCAACAAAATTTATCCTTCCTCTTCAAATGGACACAAGTTCATTATAATTGCAATGGAGTACTTTACCAAGTGGATTGAAGCAATCCCCATGACCATGGTGACTGGGAAACAAATTGCCTCTTTTATCCGTAACTATCTGATCTGCAGATATGGCATCCCGAGTTCCATCATCACTAATAATGGACAACCTTTCAAAAACCAAGATGTCTAAGAACTATGTGAAAAATTCAAAGTCCAACATCGTTTCTCTACACCTTACTACCCACAGGGGAATGGTCAGGCAGAAGCATCCAACAAGACAATATTGAAAATCCTAAAGAAAACAGTGAATGATGCAGGCAAAGACTGGTATGTGCAGCTTAATCCAGCACTTTGGGCATACAAAACTACCATTCGTACACCTACCGGAGCTACACCATACTCATTGGTATATGGATCAGAAGAAGGTAGAAATTCCATCTCTTAGAGTCTCTCTAAAAGGCTTAATCCCAGATGAAGAGTATCGAGTTAACCGACCGCAAGAACTTGAACTATTGGATAAAAGATGCCAGTGTGCTTATACTCATCTCAAAGCCTATCAACAACGCATGTGCAGAAGCTACAACCACAAAGTTATTCCCCGGATTTTTAAAGTTGGTGATCTAGTACTCAAGGAAAATCCTAGAAATCAGCAAGATCAGGAAAAGAAAGGGAAATTTGAACCTAACTAGTTAGGTCCCTATGTCATCATATCAGTCTAGGGATCAAGTGCTTATCAGCTAACAACTTCAAAAGGAGATGTGCTCGATGAACCAACTAACAACATCCATCTGAAGAAATACTACACTTGAGTAGTCTAATGCAAGGAAAAGTCAAAAAATCAGAAAATTAATAAAAAGCAAATAAAAAGGTACAATAAAAGAAACTGGTGAAAACTTGGTAACAGATGCTATTGTGAAAGAACAACTCCTCTATCTATATCCATTTCCTTATCTCTGCAATAAAGCACTATCGGCCATCGCCCGACATTTTATCACAAATATCTGTATGCGGGAAAAGCGAATCGATAGAACTCAAAATGTGAAAAATGGAGCTCTATGGAGCCTTGCTCACACACCCACAAGACTTCTTGGTGCAAGCTATGGAGTAATGAAGTATCACTCAGCTTCCCAAGGTTGGTCCCATGGTTCTCTATCTTACATGGTCCCTCAAACCAATGTTTTTGCTCTCAGATCACTGAGCAAAATGGTTTAGGGATGGCAAATGTAAGAACGAGGGATGTTTTTTGTTGATTTAATATGAGATGCATCCTAAGCTATGCATGATTCTAGAAATGCAATAAACTAGCTATAAGATGACAAGATTGGTATAAATACTATCCTAACATGATATATTAGTCTATGATTGAGCTAATGATAATAGAAAGTATTCTAAACATGCATATTTAGACTAATTCCTAGTTAAAAGAGAGGCTAAATGATGAGCATAAAAATGATATATGAAAGCTTGAATGTATTTGAGCATAAGTGTGATACTACAAACTTGGATTGATCTCTTAAAAATGGAGGAATGAGAGCTTTATTTATAGCAAAAACAGGGCAATGGATGGTCAGGATTGAAAGAGTTGATCAAGGGTTGACTTTGAAAGTTGGGGATCCATGTTTGCAATTTGCACCAATGAAATGGTGAAAAGTGTCAACATAGGGTTGGGTTGAGAGACGGGGTTGGAGGCATTAAATGCCTGAGAAGACCTTATGGTTATCTAGAGATAAGGGTTAAGCTTAAGTTAGGCTTACCCATTGGATTAAGAGTTAATCCAAGGATAAACCCTTGTGCAAATGATTAAGAGATAGTCATGGTCAAAGCATTAAAGGCTTGATGAGACCCTTGGGTTGGATGAAGGTTAAGTTAGGCAAAAAGTCTCTAACCATGTAAGACGGTTGAATTAACCATTAATGGTTTGGGAGACTTTGGGGATATTAAGTGGTTGAAGATTTGAAGCCTTTAATGGTTATCAAAGACTTTAAGGGTTTGAGAAGTGACCTCCCCTTGCTTAAGGATGTGACAAAGTTTAGAAGATGGGTTAGGCTAATTAGAAGCAATTAGAAGAGTCTAGAAGAAATTAGGAAGGGGTTTAGGAAGCAAGTGGGAAATGTAGGAGAATGCAAGTGGATGGAGGGATAATAGGATTTAATTGAATTTAATGAATTTCATTCAATTTGGTTGTAATTAAATAA
Organism: Cryptomeria japonica; assembly: GCF_030272615.1. Taxonomy (NCBI): domain Eukaryota; kingdom Viridiplantae; phylum Streptophyta; class Pinopsida; order Cupressales; family Cupressaceae; genus Cryptomeria; species Cryptomeria japonica. Next base: position 100,177,839 of record NC_081414.1, read on the forward strand.
ATTAGATTTATTTAATTTAGGATAACTATTTAATTAAATTTAAATTTAATTAAAAGTGGATAGGGGGGATTTAATTGAATAAAATGATTTATTCATTAAATGGGTATAGTGAATTTAATTGAGTAATTTTCTTAATTAAATAGAGGAATGTGGATAATTTAATTAAATTAGATTTAATTAAATAGAGAAATGAACATAAAATATTCATTTAGGAATATAGTCATTTTTATACGTCTACATTTTGCCCCTCTTTGAAGTGACATGTGTGCACATGTTATTTCAAAGAAAATGATGTGTTATCATGATTTATGATCAAATGCAATTTTTGTGTCGCTCTTATGATTTGCAAGTCGTGCCCCAGATTTGATTTGATGCGTGATGCCCCCTTGGGAGATGAATCAATATGTTGAAAATTTTGATTTGATTTGGCGATTTGTGTTTGGTGTGTATGATTTTGTCAATATGAAATGTGGAATTTGATTCATCTCCCGATAATGTACATTGTGTAGGGTATAGGGGAGACCGCGACCACATTACATGTCCGGTTGGCTAACCCTAATTTCATTTTCCTCCTATAAAAGGGGAAAAGTGTTTTAATTTGATTCATTTGTGCATTGTTGACTTTGGAGAAAGAGAATTTGGTCTGAAGTCAAAATGCCTATTCCGTATTCCAGGCATCGTTTTGAGTGTGTTCGGAGGTACCGGAGACCTGCCGCATATGGACCACCAGTAAGTCAACACTTTTGACCCTTTTTGATTTTTGATTTGGTCGTTTTTGGTCATTTTTTTATTTTTGAAATTCGGTTTTAGCGTTTTAGCGTGTCAAAGTCGCAAATTAGTGCATACGAAAATTTAGGTAGCGCATGAAGCTGATTTTTAGGGCTGCATCCAAAACAAAATAGGGTAGCGCATAGAAAGTCTAGGGTAGCGCAGGGAGTTAAAATAGTGCATGCTGAATGTAGGGTAGCGCGTCAGGTCAGCAGGGTAGCGCGTAGGGTAGACCTAGCGCATGGGGGTCGCAGGGGTTCGCATGGGTAAGGGGTTTTAGCGCATAGGGTAGACCTAGTGCATAGGGTCGAACGGGTAGCATCAGCGAGGCATAGATTAGCGCATAAATAGGGTTTTAGTGCATAGGGCAGGGTAGGTGGCGCATGGGGGGAAAGATTAGCGCGTAGAGTCAGTCTAGCGCATGGGGTAAATAGATTAGCACGTAGGAAAAATAGCCTAGCGCGTGGGTGGATTTTAGCATAGCGGGAACTTGTTTTAGTGCATCTAAAAAAATTTTGCAAGATGAGTTGATTTGTGAAATTGTTGTGTCATGTTGTTATGATTTTTATAGATTTGTCCAATATGAGAGTCGATATAACTTGTTTTGATTTGTGATATGTCAAGTTATGTATAGATATCATTGTGTTGTGTTGATCAAAATATGATATGTTTTTGCACTCTTGTTTCAAGTTCAATATGTGAAGCCTGATTTGTGTTACAAGCTAATATGGGTTGGAAACTTGAGTTGTTTTACAAGCTGATATGGGTAGGAAACTTGAGTTGTTTTACAAGTTTATGTGATTTTGGAGACTTGAGTTGTGTTACAAGTTTTGATATGGTTTTTGATAACTTGAGTTGTTTTACAAGTTGATATGAAATGATAGGATTTTGAACTTGATGTAGATGAGCAAATTGTTTCATGTTGTTGATGTGAGTTTGATTTTGATATCTTTGTTTTGATGTGGAAACTGATATTAGATTTATTTTGCTTGTTGATAGGAGCGATTGGGTGTGGTTCAGTCGCGGGAGAGATTTCCGAGACCGTGGACATTGATACCGCGGTTGTCCCAGGATGACTTGGATATTATTGAGAGATGCGGTTTGACTTCCCTTTTTGAATATGCCTCGGTTCACTGTGAACCGGGGGCTACTAACAGCACTTGCAGAGAGGTGGCACAGTGACATGAACACCTTTCATTTTACTACTGGAGAGATGACAGTCACACCAGAGGATTGTTACAGGATCCTGCATATTCCCGTAGTAGGTGCACTACTACTGTATGAGCAGTCAGAGGAGGGTGGTACAAAGGCACTTCACCGCATCTTCCATGATGAGACAGTTTGTGGTTATGAGATCCCATGGCAGGAGTTCTTAGACCTGGATTACGCACCCCTTCCATCAGTACTGGTAGGGTTTATTGGTGGATTCCTTTGTCCTGATCGCAAGTCAAAGGGATTCTCTGTGGGATGGGGGCTGGTATTAGAGGAGATGGTGACACAGGGCTGGAGGTTTGTTTTGCTTGTTGACAGGAGTGATTAGGTGTGGTTCAATCGCGGGAGCAATTTTCGAGGCTGTGGACATTGATACTGCAGTTGACTCAGGCCGACCTCGATATCATTGAGAGATGTGAGTTGACGTCCCTATGGGATATGCCTCGGTTCACTGTGAACCGGGGGCTACTTACAACACTTGCAGAGAGGTGGCACAGTGACACGAACACCTTTCATTTTGCCACAGGTGAGATGACAGTCACACTAGTGGACTGCTACAAGATCCTGCGCATACCAGTAGTAGGTGCACTACTACCATATGAGCAGTCAGAGGAGGGTGGTATAGAGGCACTGCACCACATTTTTCATGATGAGACAGTCTGTGGATACAAGATCCCATGGCAGGAGTTTTTAGACCTGGATTATGCACCACTTCCATCAGTACTGGCAGGGTTTATTGGTGGATTCTTTTGTCCTGATCGCAGGTCAAAGGGATTCTCTATGGGATGGGGGCTGGTTTTAGAGGAGATGGTTACACAGGGCCATAGGCTTTCATGGGGATCAGCTATGCTAGCCCATCTGTACAGGAGCCTGCATGAGGTGGTATACCTAGGTTACGATAGTTTATTGGCTGACGTGACGCTGTTACACGTATGGTGCTGGGAGCACATTCCAGATGTGAGGCCATTAGCAGACAGAGATAGGCTCATTGGAGGCACATATGCGTATGGATACAGGGGTCTAGTTGTCCAGCGGAAGCTGGGCAAACTAGAGCATTGGAGGAGAGTGTTGGATGACATCGATATGGTCACATGGCGATCGTATACAGGGTGTGAGGTGTGGGTGGAGGATGGGCTAGAGATGCCTTATGTGTTCATGACGAGATACTTAATTGGGAGGACCCCATTTGTCATTAAGAGGTTTGTGGTGACCAGAGTTTTGAGACAGTTTGGTCGATAGCAAGGTATACCTTAGGGAGCTTGCTTATATGCACGGCGGAGGCAGGATATAGCCGATTGGGGCCCGACCATTAATAGCGTGGTGGCGGTGGAGGAGTTTGTTAGTGTATATGGTGAAAATGGATAACAATAATAACAATATTGAAAGGCTAAATGAATCCAACCACAAAACCCTAGCCTAACAACAACAAAGATCCACTTTAACATATGAAGATTACCTAAGACAATGCAAATCAAACGAAATCGCAAAGATTATACCATCACATGTCCAATAGGGTTTTGATCTCCATTCTTCCTATCTCCATTGATCTTGCTTGATATATTTACTCTCAGATTTTATATGAACAAGAGCTCAACAAAGAACGGAATGTGGTTGAAAGTAGGATCGTAGTGTAGTCAATTGCTCAAGTAGTTAGGATGCATAGAACGATTAGGATCATTAGGGTTTGATAATGAAGGAAGCATCTCCTTATATAGAAGACACAATATGAAATGGAGGGATAAGATTGAGAAGTGTAAAAGGAGGTTGGCTATGATTAGAGGGTAGGTAAAAGAAATAATAAAATAATGAAAGGGGTAGGTAGTGTAGGAATTAAGAGATGAATGACACGTGTCATGGGTAGAAAAGGTTAATGAATTAATTAAATAAATAAAGATTTATTTAATCAATAGAAGAAGTGGGATAATTAAATAAATAAAAATATTTATTTAATTTAGGAAAAGGATAATTTAAATAAATAAATGTATTTATTTAAATGAGAAATAAGGCTAGAAGAGGATAAATGAATTAATTAAATAAATAAAGTTTTATTTAATTAATAGAAGAATTAAGCTTAGATAATTAAATAAATAAAATATTTATTTAATTAGACTGGACAAATTTGGGTGTCTATAGTTAGTATGGCGGGTCAGCTATGGGATTATGCCCCAGAGATTTTGGATGCGGGCATGACTGATGAGTTCGCGAGATTGTTTGCTGCGTGGGCGGTAGCCAGGATATCTGATCCCGAGGAGATGCAGTCGACATTCGATGATGATGATGAGGAGGGAGAGGGAGATGATGAGGATGATGGAGATGATGGGGGAGGACGACGAGGGAGAGGAGCTAGAGGGAGGTGGGGAGATAGAGGGAGGAGAGGAGCTAGAGGTGTGGAGAGAGAAGTTAAACAAGCAGTGATAGACAGGGGGAGAGGCAGATTAGCTATTGGAGCCGGTGGAGAGGGGAGGGTGGGGGAGGTGTTAGCTACAGTGGGGGGTACTGATGAGGCGATGTGACTAGTGCAGAGGAGGAGGACGGATGTGCTCCCACCTCCAACACCAAGGACAGACATAGTTATAGGGGATGCCCCTACACAGGTACCGCTATGGGTTTGGGTCCCTACCCATGTTGAGGATGCTCAGATTCGGACCCTGCAGGTGACTGTTCAGCAGCTGCAGGCACAAGTTTTGACATATCAGTGGCAGATTGCACAGTTGACCACTGAGCGAGACACAAAGATAGAGCAGAGGGAGCGAGCAAAGGAGCTTGCAGCCAGTGTGCAGAGAGCAGTGGCAGGTGGTCTGATGAGAGACACCTTGAGAGAGCTATCATTGAGAGCTCAGGAGGTGGAGTATTACCGGCGACATTATGAGGCTGCGGTACCCAGGGATCGCCGAGTACAAAGCTTCACACAGTCGAGATCCAGTCGATCTCGAGATACTAGGTCGCGGTCCGAGAGCCAAGGTGTGACAGGGCCACCGAGATAGGACCCTCTTGGAGATCCAGGGGCAGGCACATCTGGAGCCATACCATCTCCGTCAAGGGATAGCCATACTTGAGAGACGTGGTCTCTGTTGTATTTTTGATCATTGTATTCTTTGTACTGGACATAGTGATGATAGATTTTGTACATTTTGATCATTTTTGAGATATATATATATATATATATATATATATATATATATATATATGACATCATTTTCTTTGATCATGTGGTGTGTTGATATGGTTGCATGTGCTTATGTGTTCTTTTCGTTTATGTGATGATGATGCAATGCTTAAATATATGATATAATGTATGATGTAGGATGTATGCTTTGTGAAATGTATCTTGAAAATGAGATGTATGATTTTATATGCTATGAAATGTATCTTGTGAGATGTATGATAATGAGATGCAACTAATTGTAAACTGATATGTAACTATGTTAAAATGATATGCAATTAATTGTAAAATGATATGCAATTATGTTAAAATGATATGCAATTAATTGTAAAATGATATGCAGCTATTTTAAAATGATATGCAACTATGTTTTTGGTAGCATCCTCCTTCTGTATTTGCCATCCGATATAGCCATATGTTGTTTGCTTTCTTTGTAGGTATCATCATTGAGCATTGATTTGTTTAGGATATGTTGAAAATTTATACAAGCACAATGGTATAATTGAACCATAATGACTTGAGAAAAATTTACATGATATTTGATTTTGCAAGATAGCACAAGCGTCAAGGTATAATTGAACCAGGAAAACCTGAGTGCGTATTGCGTAAACAGACAAGATTAAATCATTTGTATTCGTGAAGTGGAATCAGGACTTCAGTGATATTCGATGTATCACGTCTCGAGGCAAGTATTCACATAGTACAATTGATCGGCTCCCAGACAGAAGACTAAGAAAATATTGGAAGTTCCCCATGATCTTTAGCTGTGAAGCATTTAGTGAGAAAAGGAAATAGAATCCAATAATTTAAAAAGTTCAAAATGCAAAACTAGTCAAGATTTTTATGTTATAATGCAACATTTAGTACTTCAGAAAATCATCCATCCTAGGTATATTTGTGTTTCTTTGTTTTGCTTTGCAATGAAGTGTAGTTTTGGTTGTTGGATGCCATGCTTCTATGTTTTGCAAATAGTTTTGATGTCTTGAATGCTCGCAAATTTTGATGATTTTAATGCCCCTAGTTTGAGTGTGCCTCTTGAAGTGAATATGTACAGTGATTTCCAAGCCATGGTGGAATGTGTTAAGAGGATATATATGGATAAACCAGGATAGTGACTATGCTAAGTATGTCCTGAATGGATATGTGCTAAGTGTCGGGCGATGGCCGATAGTGTTTTTAGGGATATGGATAAAATGGTATAGAGATAGATAGAGGAGTTGTTCTTTCACAAGAGTGCCTGTTTACCAGGTTTTCACCATTTGTTATTATTGTACTTTGTGTTTTTGCTTTTTCTGGATTTTTTGATTGTTTTGCTTGTTTTGGCTTTTTCCGTGCACTAGGCTACTTAAGTGTAGTACTTTTTTAGATGGATGTTGTTAGTTGGTTTGTCGAGCACATCTCCTTTTGAAGTTGTTGGCTGATAGGCACCTGATCCATAGACTAATATGATAACATAGGGATCCAACCAGTTAGGTTCAAATTTCCCTTTCTTTTCTCGATCTTGCTGATTTCGTGGATTTTCTTTGAGGACTAGGTCACCAACTTTGAAGTTGCGGGGGATGACCTTGTGATTGTAGCTCCTGCACATGTGTTGTTGATATGCTTTGAGATGAGTGTAATCATGCTGACGTCTTTCATCTAATAGTTCAAGTTCTTGCAGTCGGTTAACTCGATACTCTTCATCTAGGATTAAACCTTTCAAAGAGACTCTGAGAGATGGGATTTCTACTTCCAATGGTAAAATGGCTTCTGAACCATATACCAATGAGTATGGTGTTGCTCCTGTAGGTGTGCGGATGCTGGTTCTGTATGCCCAAAGTGCTGGATTGAGTTGAACGTGCCAATCTTTGCCAGCATCATTCACTATTTTCTTGAGGATTTTCAGTATTGTCTTGTTATATCCTTCCGCTTGACCATTTCCTTGTGGGTAGTATGGTGTAGAGAACCAATGTTGGATTTTGAATTTTTCACATAGTTCTTGTACATCTTGGTTTTTGAAAGGCCATCCATTATATATGATAATTGAACTTGGAATACCATATCTGTAGATCAGATAATTGAGGATAAAAGAGGCAATTTGTTTCCCAGTCACTGTGGTCATGGGAACTGCTTCTATCCATTTGGTAAAGTATTCTGTTGCTGTTATAATAAACTTGTGTCCATTTGAAGATGAAGGATGAATTTTGCCAACTAAGTCTAGTCCCCACTGACAAAAGGGGCAAGATGTTGTAAATGGTTGCAGTTCTTGTACTAGTGCATGTATCAGATTACCATGGATCTGGCATTTAGGACATTTCTTGGCGAAGTGATATGAGTCTTTCTCCATTGTAGGCCAGTAGTATCCCATTCTTAGAAGTTTTTTAGCAAGAGTAGTACCACTTGAATGTGTTCCACAAATACCATCGTGAAGTTCATGTAAAGCGAAATCAGAATCATTATGATCAAGACAATGAAGAAGAGTACCATCTAGACCTCGACAATATAAAGTATCAGTAGTGAGGGTATAACGGGTGGCTTGCCGGATAAAATTACGTTTCTGGTTACGGGATTGGTCAATTGGTAAGATATTGTGCTTGAGGTAGTCGTATATTGGTCCATATAACAGAGAATCTGAACCAGTCAAGGCATAGATAACATGGGATTTAGAGTGATCATAGGTCGGGGAGAACAGTTGCTCTACCAGGAACTCGTAACAACTCGGTTGCTCTGGAATTTGTAGTAATGAAGCGATTGTAGCCATTGCATCGGTTGCTTTGTTGTTCAACCTTGGTATTTGCTCGAAGGTGATGTGCACAAAATAATGTTTGAAATCATCTACCATTCACTTGTAGGGTAGTAGCTTGTCATCTTTTGTCTGATAGTCGTTGTTGATTTGATGGACGACGAGTTGTGAGTCTCCATAGACCTTGTAGCGTCCTAAAATTGTGACACTTGCAATTTCGACTGCATTTGGGTCTTCACGATGGCGATGCAACACGGAACCTGAATGGAGACCCCGAAACTTGTCCATGACATCAAAAACTACATTTTCTTGCACCCTGGCCTGATCCTCCTTACACCCCACTGTCCCTGGAGGTGGGACCATGGCGCCCAGCGCCCTAGTCCCTGGCCCTATTTTGGGCCCGGTCTCTTTTGGGACCTCGGGTCTTCATATTTGCAATTTGGAAAATAATCTTTCCTGGTCGGCCTAAGGTCAAGAAAATCAGTCTATCAACCCTAATTGGCAAGTATATAAACTACATTTCCTCTCCCATTTTGAAAAGATGGAAAAAAGGCGGAAGCGATACTCAAACATTCAAACATTCAAGCATTCAAGCATTCAAGCATTCCTTCAAGCAATTGATCATTCTAAGTCTCCATTCAAGGCTAAGTGTTGCATTCAAGACAAGGATTCAACCATTGAAGAGGAGATCACATACTACAACATACAACAACCTCTACACCTTCACATGTAAGAATACAAACATTCTTACAACAAGGTACTAGTACTTGTTTTGCATTACAGTCATTTACATTTACAACATTTCTCATTTCCTGGTTAATTCCAAAACCGGGGTTTGACCTAAGGGAAAACCCCTAATCCCTAACCCCCCAATCGTCTTCACTTTTCTGTTTGTAGGTTACAGGTACATGACTGTAATTGAAGATCTAGAATCCTTGTGCAGAGACGAACAGATCCCCCTTCATTTCGCGGATTTTTCGGAGGACCGTGTGCACACCGGGCACCATCGTCCCGTCAACTTTTGCTCAAATTTGCAGGACAGCGCCGTATCGACATTTTACTGCTAATTCCAGGTCCGCAGCTTCATCCTATATCCCTATCTCAGTTTATAAGTGAATCTTTCTCACTTTCTAGGTATTCCTAGCTTAATCATTCTATCCACATTCTTTACAAAAGAAGGTAGCCTTGCTGTCTTAACCCTTGAAACTCATATAGAATCCGATCTTGCATTGTGTGGGATTGGATCTTGTGGGTTTCAACCCCTCTTTTGAATGTAAAGTCTCTCCTAAGTGAAAACCGACAATCCTAAGTGACCCCCCCTTTCCCCTTGGGAGTGGTGGAGGGAACACTTAGGGTTCGCTCGCGATTTTCCGCTTTACAAACCTTTAACTCTGTGATTTTCCATTTGACAGCCATCTTAAAGCCTATAACCAATGCCTCATATTCAGCCACATTATTTGTGCATGGAAACATAAGCCTATATGATTTTGGTATAGTGTGTCCTTCAGGAGTGATGAATAGAATACCAGCACCTGAACCATGTTGTGTATATGATCCGTCAAAGTATAGGGTCCATTGTTTGGTAGAAAGAGCAAGAACATCCTTGTCTGGAAATTCAATCTCCATGGTTTGTTTTCCTGGTAGTGGTGCTTCAACCAGTTGATCTGCAATTGCTTGTCCTTTGATGGCTTGTCTTTCTGTGTATTGGATGTCGAATTCACTGAGAATTATGACCCATTTAGCCAATCGGCCTGTAAGAGCTGCCTTACTGAGTAGATATTTGAGAGGATCAATTTTGGCAACTAGCTTAATGGTGTGTGCTAGCATATAATGTCGAAACTTCTGAGATGCGAAGACCACTGTTAGGCAAGCCTTTTCAATGAATGTATAGTTGAGTTCATAGCCATTCAATGTCCTACTAATGTAATATATGGCTCGTTCCTTTCCTTGTTGATCTTCTTGTGCCAATAGTGCCCCCAGCGATATATCTGTTGTTGAGATATATAGGATAAGTGGCTTTCCTATGACTGGTGGTACTAGAACTGGTGGATTCATCAGGTACTGTTTGATTTGGTAAAAAGATTCTGCACACTTGGTCTCCCATTTGAATGGTACATTTTTGTGTAGTAAATGGTTAAATGGTAGACTTTTATCTGCTAGCTGAGCGATGAACCGTCTGATTGATTGAAGTCATCCTTGTAGAGATCTGAGTTGACTGATATTCTTTGGTGGCGGCATGTCCATAATGGCTTGTACCTTTGCTGGATCTACTTCGATACCTTTAGTTGAGACTATGTAGCCTAGTAACTTGCCTGATGTAACCCCGAAGACACACTTCTTAGGGTTGAGCCTGACTTGGAATTTCTCCAATCGATCAAAGATTTTTGTTAGGATGTTGAGATGTTCTTCTCGGGTGAAGGATTTAGCTAGCAAATCATCCACATATTCTTCCATGAAGGTATGCATCATGTCATGGAAGATTGTTGTCATTGCTCTTTGATAAGTGGCCCCTGCATTCCTTAAGCCAAAAGGCATAACATTCCAATAGTACGTTCCCCAAGGATAGCTGAACGTGGTTTTATCTTGATCTTCTGGGGCTATTTTGATTTGATTATAGCCTGAGAAACCGTCCATTAGTGAGAGCATTGCATGACCTGCTGTGAGATCTACAATTATGTCAATACTGGGTAGAGGAAAGTCATCTTTTGGACAAGCTTTGTTGATGTCTCTGAAGTCAGTGCATATTCTGATACTACCATCTAGTTTTGATAGTGGAATGATGTTGGAAATCCATTCTGCATAGTCAATGGGTCGGATGAATCCGACGTCTAATAATTTCTTTAGTTCAGTTTTGACCATGAGTGCCACCTGTGGATTCATCTTTCGTAGCTTTTGCTTGACTAGTTTAACTCCTGAAGAGATGGACAAGTGATGCATGATCAAGTGTGGATCGACTCCGGGCATATCAGCATATGACCAAGCAAAGTTAATTTGTTGTTCTTTAAAGAAAATGATGAATGTTGATCTTTCCTCCTCTCTCAGAGATTCTGCAAGGTGTATGTTTTTGACTGCTTCTGTGGTACCAATGTTGATTGATTGAGTGGGCTCAATCAATATGGGTGATCGCTCATGAAAGTGCTCAGGAAGACTGTCAAGTCTCCCATCGTTAGGTGCCTTAAAAAGGTTTTCACCCTTAGATGCATCCTTTATTTTTACTTTTTTGTGATCTAGAGCTGCCATTGACTGGTTTTCAACATCAGATCTTTTACTTGGTTCATTTTTGCGACTGAGAGACTTGGCACTCCCTGGTTTGCAGACATCATTACTTTGTTCACTGGTAGAGCCTGTTTCCGGATTTATGGTACATAGGTAATGGATAACAGATTCATCATCTGGGAAAATTGGTATATCATGGATTTCAAGCTCATCCCAGTCGATGAGGTCAGGAAAGACAAGTGGTAAGGAATCATTAAGTGGATCAAGTTCTGCTACTGTAAGTGTTAGGATAGAGTTTTCATCATGATTATTCTTGGTTTTAAAGAAATCCATGATTTTGTCGAGGTCTTCGATGGTATTATCTTCCATATAGACTTGTTCATAATGTTTATGTTCGCTTTCCTTGGTGTCATAGATATTTTGTGGTCCAAATTCAAGAGGTCTATCTTTTGTGTTAGGTTCTTCTTGAGAAAGGAATATGGAATAAGTATCATTAGGGATATCTGTAGTAGCATTGGAGCAAGTACCCCATTCATATTCATTAGAATCAGTCTCTGAAGCCTCATCCCAGATTCTATCAATGCTGTAAACTGGTATGTTATATGGTGAAAACAAATCTTTGATGATGGATACCATTTTAATAGTTTTTGTTGATTCTGTGTCAGATCCTGCTTCTACTTTCTATATTTGTTCATAGATCGTGCTTCCTCAGAGAGAAATAAAGGTATCCAGAGATGATTTTATTGGTTCTTGAGATATTGGTGTTTGAATATGATCTACTGCTACAGATATGGCCCTTTTGTGGTTTAGAAGCTTTTCCTGATGTAACTTTTGATCTTGACGTTCCCGTGCCTTGCGGATTGTTTCTACTGATTCAAAGAGTGCTTCCTGTCAGGATTCTTCTTTGTACTTCTTCTTTACTTTCCATTGAGGTTTTGTAGTTATGTTGGGCGGCCTTTTTAATAGGAAAGTGAGCTCACAACCCAATCCTGCTTTGCTTCTACTGGGTTGCAAAGGAAGATCTATGGGTTCAGTGACTCCTTATCTGCATTTTCCAATAGGTCCTTTACCGTTATATCCCATTTGCTACATGATTAAGTATCCTTTACCATATAGGTGTGTTGGTAGAACAATGTCTAGAGCAGCTGCTCTATTATCTTCTTCCTCATCTTTGTATAAACAGCTAAGAACATCCTTGTCTTCTGATTCATGTGCTAGTGTGCCCAATTGGATGAAGGTACCATCAAATTTGGTGATGGGCTGAGTGACCAAATGTTTTGATGTAGTAGGTAACCCATGAGATCTAGGTGATGTTGGCAATTTGGCCAAACATAAGGGCTCCAAAGAGTATTCTCCCATGCCTTGGTCTTTGATTTGCATTTTCTATTTGAAATCTCCAAATAAGGAGTTGGGCTTTGTTGTTTGGAGATCTGATGTTGAAGATTGCTGCTTTTCTCTATTATGAGGAACCAAACTGTCTTGGGCTGCCCCCATTGCGTTGTAATGTTGAAATGGATTGTGATCAACAGATATGGAGATTTCTTGTCCATCATAAGGAAATTTGACACACTGGTGATACGTAGAAGGCACTGCTTGCATTTCATGTATCCAGGGTCACCCTAACAAAATATTGTAGGTAAGATCTATGTCTAAGACCTGACACATAGTATCTTTTTGCACTGGTCCTACTTGAATGGGTAACATCACAGTTCCCTTAGAGGACCTTTCCTCATCATCATATGCCTTTATGGTAATCTTCTTACAAGGATCAATAGACTCTTCTAAAAAGCCTAATGCATGGATAAGCTTTAAAGTACATATATTAAGTCCGGCTCCTCCATCTATTAAGACTCATTTTACTCGGTGTTTGCAAACAATGAATTCGATATGGAGAGGAGTGTTATGCGGATGGCTCAAGGAAGTATTGTCATGCTTTGAGAAGGTGAGGTTATGAGGTCCAGTCATATGGGCGACCATGGCTTGAAATCTGTCTATATCCAGATTTTGAGGTACATTGGTTTCCAATAGTGCTTGTTCCAATATGTCTTTGTGCTTTGGTGATAGTTTCAGCAATTCTAGTATAGATATCTAAACTAGAGTTTTGCGTAGTTGGCTAACCAAGTCATATTGGATTTTTGATGTAGTAGTTACAGGTGACGTATGTCCTTTTAAGACATATTTTTGAGTGCGGGTTGTTATATTGACAGATTCATGATCATGCCGATCTCGGATGGTGATGACATTTACTTGATGATCTTCAGCTAATATGTGATTTATGGTGTTGTTGTAGATATGGTTGATACGAGCTCCGTGTGTATCGTTCGAGGTTGAAGCTCCATCTTTGTTATAATTTGGAAGAGGATTTTTAAAGGCTCTATGATCACCATTTGTTTTAAGACCATCTATTGTTAAGTCACCTCGATCAATCATATCTTGTACCATGTGTTTCAATCTCATACAATCGTTCGTCCGATGACCCTTGTTACGATGGAAATCACAATAGTGTGAATCATTCCACCAAGGTGGTTTGATTTGGGGTTCATAGTTGCTGATTGGAGGCAAAGAAAGAATCTTGTTTGCCAAAAGTTCTCTGAATGCTGATTCTAGTGATTGCCCCAGTGGTGTGAAGATACATTTTTGAAAATTGTTTGTGTTGTTGTGTGAATTGTTGTTAGGTCCTGGATTCATGTTTTTGCTTTGAGTATCATTGGTGTTGTTTGTGTTGAGTTGTCCTTGATCAGTGTTTGGTGCATATGTGTTAGCATTTGGATTAGTACTTTTAGGATTTTTCATATTTTGAGGATTTCTGGATAATGCAAGCACTGGTTGCTTTGATTTGGGATCATATGATTCATTGTTGCCTTCGTTTTGTTTCGAGTCCAAAATCGAGATTTGTCTAGGTTGGTGTTGTTCTAGTTATTGTAGTTTGATGAGTTTGTTCCTTCCTTGTAGAATTTGAGTGTTCCCTTTTTGACACATGCTTCCTCTACTTGGATGCCATTTTCAATCAATTTAGCGAAAGATGGTATGCATTGAATTTTTAGCCTGTAACTCATTTCACCATTCAAATTGTCAATGAAGATTTCCATTTTCTCCTTTTCAGGAATATCTCGAGGATATCTTGACACTATACATCGCCAGTGTTGAAGGAACATCATGAATGTTTCGTTGTTCTTTTGTTTGGTGTTGCAAACATCTAGCATGGTTATGGCATGTTGGATGTTATAGGAGTATTGGGTTATGAATTTATTAACCAATTCATCAAATGATCTGATAGGTGGTGTAATTTTGGATAACCATTCCATTGTTTGCCCTCCCAGGCTTCTTGGGAATAACCTCATTAGATAGGTGTCATCATGAGCAAATTCAAGACTCATTGTACAAAATTCTCGAATATGATCTCGGTGATCACTTTTTCCATCGTATTTGTCAAATTTAGGCACATCTGAGTTTGGAGGAAAAGGCACCATGTTCAATCTTCTGTCAAATGGATAAGGACAGATTTCA